>NC_056747.1:127902582-128100082 GCF_019279795.1 Protopterus annectens | reverse complement strand
TACTTTGTGATTATTGAAATAACCATGGAACCAACTTGGTAGCATTGCAATGAACCGCATCTTAGCAAAGAGATTAAAAATGCACTTGTGACGGATGGTGGCAAAAAACTGAAAAGCACAAATAACAGGCCTTGTGAAGCACATCCCACTGCTTGGGGTTTCTCATATGACCGCTGTGACAGTAGGGCAGGGAAACATTTGCAAAACTCATTTTGTACATTGCTATGGGTGTTATTGGTTTCTAAGTGATCCTAAAGTTGTAGTTGCATTGAACATTGCCTGGCACTCACCGCACAGGATTAGCACTCACCGCACGGGATTAGCACTCACCGCACAGGATTAGCACTCACCGCACAGGATTAGCACTCACCGCACAGGATTAGCACTCACCGCACAGGATTAGCACTCACCGCACAGGATTAGCACTCACCGCACGGGATTAGCACTCACCGCACGGGATTAGCACTCACCGCACGGGATTAATCTTTGAAATTGTTAATGAGCTGCTTCCTGTGTAACCAGGGGTGTGGGATTTTATTCCTTATACACCTCCAGTTCCTACTGTGGGATTCTGAGCAAGTAACACTTGTATCCAGTGGGTTTACCCAGTTAACTAATGTTTAAAATAAATAAAGTTATATCTATGGATGGTAAAACAGAATGGGTGATGTGCTAGAGTGTATTATATTAAATGTGCAATACAAGGACTACTCTGTCACAGGGTTCAGTTCCAGGAATATATTCATAGGTTCACACGTTCATACTAGGCTAACAACCACCAGTGTCTTTACAAGCCAAGCTGTGCAACCCAACCCAGTTTTTCCCAGAGTTCCTTGGAAGCCTATATGATGGGGCACATTAGTAAAGAGGTAGCTAAGGGTTTCTGCCATTTTTTTTTTATTTCTCCAGATCTTTTGGGTTTCTAATACCATGATGAGAATGGACACTATTCCTGAGTCAAACTATGATTAAAGTTCATGAAGTTAGTATTGTTTCTATCTTTGATGTCAGCCAGAAGTGCTCTTTGCAACACACACACCGTGTCCAGTAATGACTCCTCCTGCAATTCGTACAGGGTTACATCTATTGGTAACATACCTAAATATGATTGTAGATTCTTTTTTATAAGACCCGTCGCTTCTACCACTATTGGAACTGTCTGAGTATCTTTCTTCCACATTGCTCATTTCTGCCTTCAGATCCTGATGTTTTATGACTGTCTCTCTCTGTATGCAAGACGCTGTAGTTACTGCATATGGCAATTTCAGTGATCACTGCTACTTTTGTCTTCTTTTCATGGAACACTATATCCCATCTTCTAGCATCCCTCTTTTAAACTGTTGGCAAAGAGTGATCCCATGTGATGTAAACTTGATACTTTTCTATGTTTTGTGGCTCATGGTTCATAGGCGCATAGGTAGGTACTAGGTTATCTGCCCTAAGGCATTTATAAGCCTAGCCAGAATGTAAGCCACCCCCTTAGATTAGTTCCCTGTGCCTCTGTCTAGCAGAGCCACTGAAGTGATCCGTATTTTTCAGCCACTTCAGTACCATAATGTTAGCACAATCCCCAGTGCAAAACAGTCTTGCCACATTATTATGCCTTTCAGTATACAATCCTTCTGCCATTAGTATGTCACAACCAGCAACAAGGTGTGCGACTGTTTCTAATTCAGTTTTACAAAACCTAAATTTGTCTGTTTTTTCCACATGTTCAATGGACTTTGTAAACCAGCGTGTACTTAGCCCACTATATTGTGCCACCAGTATTAACCTTTTATCTCTTGGTATGAATTCACTTCTCCTTAACCATTCCTGCATTCATTCCTTATCAATACAAGGTTCTTCTAGAAGTTTTCTATACTTGTAACTATATTTATGCATTTTCCACATTTCTTGCCTTCTCATCTGGTCGTTCACCTTATATTCTTTCTTTTGCTTCCTAGCACATTCAGTTGCCGCCTGATTTTTATCTATTTCTGGTTTGATTTCCATTCCTGTTTAATGCCAATATGCTTCTGCTAGATTAAGCAGAGAAATCATCTTAGATTTATTCTCCTCATGTTTCAAAACTTTCACTATGTTTGGGTCTCGTGAGGTCAGCAGATGTGTGTGGAGTCTCACGATTGCAGATCTATACATGCAATCAATTTCAAAGAAGCTCATCCCTCCTTCAGAATGAGGAATATATAATCTCGGTATACACTGATTTTTATAAATCATTTGGTGGGCATGAAGCATCCTTCTTTTTTTCCTATCTAATCTATCAAACAAGTTTTGGGGCCAGTCAATCACTCCAAAACTGTAAAGAAGAGCAAACTGGTTTATAGCCTGGATTTTGTTCATAGATGTCAATGCTGTTTTCAGGATTAATTTAAGTCTTCTAAAGTATTCCTTACTAAGTTTTATTTGCATTTGTTCATGCTTTATTGTTGATCCTTCATCAGTTCCCAAATACTTATATACTCCCATCTGCTCAAGTTCTTTTGTATCACATTCTTGTCCCAAACTGATGTTTTCCTGGTGCTGCAGTTTTCCTGCTTTAAAGGTTGGTTTTACACATTTATCAAGACCAAATGACATTCTTATATCATTTGAAAACGTTTTGACAACTGCAGCTGTACTTTCAGTTCCTCATCTGCTGAGCTATACAGTTTTAAATCATCGACAAAGAAAAGATGAGAAGTCTTTATACTTTGTTGTTTTCTAGGAGCCAAATTATAGCCATGGCCTAAGCTGTTAAGTAGACAGTTGAATGGATTAAGGGCAGGACAGAATAGCAGTTGTGACAGAGTCACCCTGGAATACACCCCTTTGAATTTTTATCCCTGGGATAATAATTTGTCCTTTATCATGGCTTAATTGCAAAGTGGTCTGCCACTGTTTCATGGTCACTGTAATGTAGTCGATCAGTGTGGGGTGTGTCTTATAATTTTTAAGCACTCTTTTATCCATGAATGTGGGATACTATTGAATGCTTTTTGTAGTTAATCCATGCCATACTTAGATTCTTCCCCTTTTTACAGTCTCCACTATGACTTTAACAACAAATGAACCTTTGTTCCATATGACTTTCTTTTATTGTCCTTTTGTTATACTGTCATAATTGAGTTTTCTTCTAAATGACTATAAACTCTGTCAGCATTAAGTCCCACGTATAGTTTATACGTTGTTGGAAGGCAAGTTATTGGTCTGTCATTTTTAAGGTAGCTTACAGGTTCATTGTTAAGTAGGAGAATTGTTAGTCAGGCTGGTGTCCGTTTGTTCATATAAATAGTTCTTACTCGTGGCTAAATCTTTGTGGGATGTTGTTAAAACCAAACGTTAGGTACTGCATCTGGGCCTGAGGTTTTCCAATTAAAAGCTTTTCTTAACTTTGTTTCAATCTCTCTGGCTGTTACTTCATTTGATTTGTTGGGGGGGGGGGGGTATGTTAGTTGGGGATTAATGTGCTTACTGTCAACTTCTGTCCTTCAAACACATGGGGGTCAGGCCGGGGGTGAATTTGCAATTTCCCATCTAGTGAACAATGTTTCTTCAGAATAGGGTCATGGATGAACTCTGCTTCACGTGCATAGGGAGGTTATTCCATAGAGTCCAATCCTTTGAGACATATATCGGCCTCTCCAGCAGGTTCTGTTCAAGTTGCAGCCAAAGTTCATTTCCTTGGATCTAGTGTTTCTGTTGAGGTTTATCTTTTGGATGTGCATAAAATCCATCAGAGCTGGATCCAAGGACACCTTATATGCAAGGCATGGACTGCCTTTCAGTAATGCAGAGAAGACAGAGTACAATCTTCACAGGATAGGGTATTCATACCCTGGATTCTCTTAGTGAGGAACCTTTGTGGGCATTCCAAATGTTGCAAGTGGGTATTCCAAATGTTGCAAGTGCATAGCTAGGCACATGCCAAAGGAGGTAGTGTACTCAATGAGAGGTCTGATAAAGGCCGAGTAGACTTGCACTATTACTTCCTTGGACCTGGCTGCCTTGCCCCTGCGTATTAGTTGGGAGACACAGAATGATTTTCTTACTAGCTTGAGTGCTACTGTCCTTAGTCTGAGAGGCTATCCTGACCTCATAATTGGCCTTGTTGGACTTTATTAGACCTCTTAGTTTCTTGTTTAGTGGAACCAGAGAGATTTTGTCTCTATGAGAGTTACTCTTTCTGATTTTGGCTATGACATTTTTTTTATTTAACATGTTGCAGAAGGGCTGTCACAGGAGTAGAAATGTATTGGAGCTAATCTTAGCAATTATATAAAAGCATTATCAAGTGTAAATGATATAAATTCTTGTTTGTTGCTCCATCTTTACCTGGATTCACTAGAAAATTTATTTATTCTTTCTTTATTTTTTAACCGGTAAAGTACAAATGGATAGCTTTATCTGTTTTCAGCGAAGACCCGGGAAGAAAAGCCCCACAAGTAAATGTACAGAAGATATATGTACAATGGTGAAAATTGACATCATATTATAATATACTGTAAATACATAGATTCGTAGACATATTACATGTATAATAATAGCCACATATACCATCATTAAAACAAGATAAATACAATATCATATAGCACTGAAACATATAAGTGTGAGAGTTTATTACTCACTTGTAAAGCAAATGTCAAAGTGGAAAATTCAAACAGCGGATAAGGAGGTAAGGAAGAGAGTGAGAGGGGGAGAAAAGTATTTGTTAGAGGTAATACGTGGCACAGATATGGAAGGCAGGAGAACTACTGAGTAAAATCAAGATTAAGAGTAAGGAACACATGGCCTTAAGCTAAATGCCAAAAAATGTATAGTCATACCCTTTGGGAAAAACAAGGTAACCCCTAATTACCACATAGGTGGTAATCCATTAAACACGGAAGAAGTTATCAGGGACCTGGGGGCCCAAGTTGACAGTAACCTCTCTTTTGACACTCACATTGCCAAAGTGGTTAGGAAGACCTTCTACATTGCCCACCTGATCATGAAGGGATTCACATCCAGATCAGGAGAGGTCATTGTACCCCTGTACTCTTCACTTATCAGACCAATGATTGAGTACAACGCCCATTCGAATGTACCTTACCCGACACCTGCAGCAGTTGGAAAGACCCCAAAAGTTCCTCACCAAAAGGATAAAGGGGCTCAAACATATGTCATGTGATGCCCGACTGAAGAAACTCCAGCTCTATTCAGTCGCATACCGTCTGCTCAGAGGTGATCTGTGCCTGACATACAAGGCCATGTCCAACCCGGAATTAATGGACATGCTCCACCTCAAAAATCCAAATCCACCAGAGCCACGAGAGCAAGAGACTTAAACCTCAACACGGATATAAATAGGACATGCTGGAGGGACAGATTCATCACCCAGAGACTCCCTACACTATGGAACAGAATCCCAGTCCATGTGAGGCAGAGCCCCTCACTGACTCTGTTCAAGAGAAATCTTGACGAGTGGATGGGAGATCGTAGGTTTACCCCGGGAATCATCTCTGTATCACTGCTGGACAGTGGCACAGCAAACTAATGGGTATAGTATTCTCATCCTAAGGGGTGGTGAAAGCCACACACACTCTGGCTAGGCTTATAAATGCCCTAGGGCAGATAGCCTAGTATGAACCTATGAACCTATGAACAAGAGTACGAGAAATAAAAACAGGGAAAAGCATATATAGGATGTATACAGGTAATGGAGGAGAAGAAGCTACAATTTTAGCCAGGAGAGCAAGAACTGCAAAATCAGGAGGCAGAAAGCAATTCTTTTAGTTGCAGCAGCTTCTTCTTCTTTCGGCTTTTCCTGGTTAGGGGTCGCCACAGTGAATCATCTGTCTGCTCATGATTGGCAGTGGAGTTTTACAGTGTCGAGTTGCCAGCCCGGTGCCCAACCTTCCACAGAAGGTGCACACATGCACACACTCACATCTAGGGCCAATTTAGAGTGTCAAATCCACCTACTGCATGTCTTTAGGATGTGGGAGGAAACCGGAGCACCCGGAGGAAACCCACACGACCACAGGGAGGACATGCAGACTCCGCACAGAAGACACCCCAGCCGAGAATCAAACCGGAGAACCTCTTGCTGTGAGGCAGCAACGCTAATCGCTGTACCACCGAAATAACTAAAATGTCTATGTATTGCCCTGACTGGTGTAGGGATCATATTCCAGAGTTTTCCTGCACAATGTGAGTACAGACTTTGAATGCAGTTTTAGTAAGGTTTATAAATGCCAAGCAGATTTTTATCACAAGATTGAAGGTGATGTCTTAGGAGGTAGTAGTAGGGAATTTTACTTACACCTGGAGCAGGAAGTGGGATTAAATATAATTTTGTGTGTTAAGTGAACTCTGGTATAATTTAGTTGGTGAGATAATTCCAGCCAATTTAGAGTTTTTAGTGTAGAACAGGAATGTGGTCTGTGACTTGTATGAACTGCAAATATAGCTACCATGTTGTAATACTGTTCTAATTAAGATTTTATGGTGGCTTGGAGGTTAGTCAGGAAGTGAAATCCTTTAGTAGACAGAGGAGTAGGTGTGTAGTTGCAAGAGTGGCTCTTGTGGATGCACTAAGGAAGGAACTGATTGGCTTTCATTAACATTCCTAATTTTTTGTGAGTTTCTTTTTATACTGTTCTCTACATGGTGGTCATATCTGAAGTTGTCATCTGTTTTGTGTTGAGCATTACTTCAACTGCTGTATTGTTTAGTGATGTGATCTTAAAGTTATTTTTCTCACGAGTAAGTGATTTGGGGAAAAATAAAAGGAGTTTAGTTGTCTTTAGCTCAAGAAGGAGTTAGTTACAGTTTTCTGTAGAGTTAAAGCATGTTGATTAATCTTTTCTAACTGTTCTAGGTCAGCTGAGAGGCAGATTAAGGTGAAATTATCTGCACACTGTAGAAGGTATGCTTGTTACATAGAAGTATGAAGATTGTTTATAAAGACATTAAACAGACAGGGACCAAGGATGGAGCCTTGTGGTATACCTGTCATGATAGGTAGGTACGGGGGAAGTATAGAATTACATTTTGACACCTGGTAGCATGCAGACAAGTAATAAAAACCAGTGAAGAGTAGGTTATGAGGTACTCATTGTGGTCAGTTATAGTAGGAGCTTTTTATGAGTCACAGTGTACAAAGCTTTTGATAAATCTAGGAAGGAGGAGGATGAGAGTTTACCACTATCCCTAGCTTTATGTTATCTGTTAGGACAGCAGTCATCATGATATAGGACAGGTCTAAAAGCTTGTTAAGTATTGGTTAGTAATAGTTCCTTTTCAGAGATGCTGGATTGTTTATGGACACATTCTTCCAATATTTATGAAAGGGGGATTAAAAGACATTGGGTCTGAAATTAGATATCAGTGCCAGCTTTGTGGAGTTGGATAATATGACATTTGTTCTGGATGGTAGGAATATAGGATTCTTGTACCAACCTCTTTATAAAGATGGAGACTGGGTATACAATGACATTAGCAACAATTTTGATGTATTCTGCAAAAAGGTTACCTGCAGAGGGTGAGTAGGGTTTAGATTGGATAATAATTTTTTTGTGAAGGAGGTGGTGACTGGTTTTAGTCTCAGAGCAGGGGAATTAGTGGATGGGAGTAGATATGAGTCAGGGGAGTCATGAAAGGGTCCATTGGTGAGAGCAGCCTCACTTGTCAGTGAGGTACAAGTTCAACATGGTGGCTGTTTCTAAGGGTCGGCTATTGGGATAAGGGTTAGTTCCTGAGTGTAAAAAATTGTTTAAAAGATGATAAGAAATTTGGGGGGTTAGATCTACGATTATTTTGTAAATCAGAACTGTAGTGTTTCTTATCAAGGTTTATTTGCTTTTTGGTAAGGTTACAAAGTGCTTTAAAGCACTGTAGCTTGTGTGGAGTTTTAAGTTTCTGTCACTCTTTCCAGGTCTTGTCTCTCTTCTGCATGAGACTTCTAGTCTGATTACTAAGGCAAGGGACAACGTTAGATTTTACCCTCTTCCTACAGAGTCATGCAAGGCTGCTTAGGATACTTAAAAAAGCTGAACTGAATCTATGGCCTCATCTAGTGGCAAGGCTTTCAGAATAGTTCTGTTAATTGAGTTCAGAGCAGCTAAAATGATTGAGGGTTATATTTTGAGAGATTATGAGTATTTTTGTGTACTTGTTGTTTGGCATCGTGAGTAATACATCTGAAAGCATATATAGAAGAGTGATTACTAGGGGATACAGGAAGGGATCCTGATATAGTGTGTAGTTGCAAGGATCAGAGATCAGAATCCAGTCAAGTATGGGGCTAGTGTCCTGGGATTTGTTATAGCAAATAGGAAAAGTAATGCATTGTTTGACGCCATGAAGGTTGATGCTAGAAGGATAGATAGAAATGGAAGTACTCTAGTTGATACTGATATCACCTAGCATGACTGTTTCATTGGTAATATTGTGTGAAATCCAGTAAAGGATGTCTTTAAGGTAGGGGTATATGGAACAAGTATACAAAAGTGTTTTGGTTATTTAATTTTATGTTGGAGATAAGTAGCTCCGTATTATTAAATTTTGGCAGGGTTTTTGTAAGGGGTGAAACTTCGAATATGTTAGGGTACCAGACGTATCGTGGTAGATTTCGTATTAACAGAGTAAGCAGTGAGTGCGTGAATGAATAATGAGAAAAATATTAATAGTATTGTGATAGATGCTAGTGAGTAACACAATGTGTAGAAATCATCCTGATTACGTAGCTGTAATGACATCACAAACCTGCTTACAGACACAAACTAGGAGAGGAGTAATGGGATTTAATATGTAGATGTGGGGGGTGGCTGGGGAATAGGGGTGGGAGAAGAGAAAAGCAGGTAACAGTCAGTCTGGGCCTTCTCAAACCCAGTGATTCTACGTACCCAGCCCAACTTAGGCAACAAAAATGACCAGAGGCAGAGTTTTGCTGTGGTAGTTAACACAGAAACTAAGAGTGAAGGTACCCCACTATAAACTAGTGACAAGGCAAACTCTGTAGATTGGGAGAAGTACAACTGCACTCGTATCACTGGGTGCACAAGGATGTTTAAACATGAAGGCAGCCCACACAGGGGGAGATTACAACAGTAAAAACGCGGGTAAGCTATGTATGCCCTCTGTACATGCAGTGTTGGCTGTAGTAATGCTCTTAATACTCAGGTTCTGTGAAATAGTACACAAACATAGCAGCTACTTCAATTATCTAAAGTATTTAAAGGAGTAAGGAGGCAGAGAGGGGTATAGTGCAGGTGCCTCTGAAGGCTGCCGATTAACTTTTCCATTCATCAGTGAAGGAAGGTCACACTTTGAAGCAGCTTCTCCCTTTACTTAAATTCTTATTTTGCAATATCATGGATGGTGCCGTAATACTGGTAAATACAGGGGAGAGACACATTCAAGCCATGCATCCAGAGCATACCTCTCAACTGTACAGATTTTCACAGAATGTCCAGATTTTTGCCTCAAATATTTTGTCTGTTCCTTATAAAATCTGTGTTTTTTGTGGCAAATCAGAGGACTGAAGTCATTAAATAATGACCCAATAATGACACATATTGGAGTTTTCATATCCTTCAGAAAATGCATGCAAACGCAAATCCTGTTACTCTACCAGCTTTCTTAGTTTATAAGACCATTATTTAAAATCTGTCCCTATTTTTAGGCTTTTGTCCCCACATTATTTTAGGCTTTGTCCAGATTTCTTGCATTAAGAGGATGAGCGGTATGATCCAGAAGGAAAGGACTAAGATAGCAGCAAACTATCATTCATTATTGACAAATGTAAAATTTGCAATTTAGGAAGGAGAACTCGGAAAATATATAATAAAAATAAAAACATCAAAATGCAATCTGAGCAGAAAGATAATGGGATGATTACTATAAGAAACAGGAAGTTTTAGTCTGCTTATATTAAATTTGTAGATGAAAGCCAGTAAAATGTTAGGATTCATTTGAAAAAAAAAAAGTAAGACTCAGGAAAAAGCAGAAATGCTGGAATACTCATACCTGAATATCTAAGAAAGCATTAACAGGCTGTCCAGGTAATGAACGCTGTACAAGACACATAACAAGAAAGGTGAATGGAGTGAAGGGAATACGATATCAAAACAAACAGTGGACAGACTGCAAAAAGAAGCTCTGTGAAAGCATATATTTTATCAGATATGTTAACTTTAGATTACTTTTTATGATTCCAAGTGTTGTTGACTTTAATGCTTGTTATATTATTTTATGGGGAGGTGTCTGCTATATTTGTGTTACCTGTGAAACAGAGTGGTTTCACTGTTCTTTAACCTTGTGGGTGTATGCAGGTTTATATTTCTCTTTCTTTGATGGCTGAGTTATGTGAACTCAGGCTGTATTTTAATAAAGTGTTTTATATTATTGAAACGGTCATTCAGTTTATTATTTTGACATTTTGTCCCTTCCAGTGCTTGTTTTCTTGCTTTTTGGACATTTTTTAGCACTTGTGATTCCTCCATTTTGTGTATTTTAATACTATTGTAGGTAGTATAATTCTGCAGGGTTGGTGGGGATTTGCTCTTTTCCCATTTTGTGTGATGATGAACTTATTATATTTAAGTAAAATGCTGTGGAAAACAAAGCAGGTAAAGGTGGGCTTGCCTCCTAGGGAAAAAATGTAATTTCTGTTTGATCAATTATTGTAGTGAAATACTTTTTGGTTGATGTAGAGTTCTTGGATTTGGTTTCACTGGCTTGGATCTTTTTCCATATATCATTAATGAGGTGTCTGCTGTCATTCAGACTGAACCCTTTGAGAAGCTGACCATAAAATGCACTGACAGATAATTTATGGGCTAATGTGGAGAACCAGACATTTATAGTATATACTGGTCAAAACATACATGTGAAAAGACTAGCATCAGTAGAAAAGGGCTTGGACAAACAGAAGAGTTGCATCCTCCCAGAGCAATTTATTAATGAAAGCAAGTTTGTCACTTCACTGTCAACTCTTAAAAATAATTATAGACAGGGCAGACACAGATAGAGTTAGCCTGAAAATAATGGCACATAAATGCCACCATTCTAAGGTTAACACTATAATGACACAGAAATGCCCTTGTGACACACGACAGAATCCCATCCAAAAAAGTATTTTGCTTGTGCAGATTTGTAACTAACAGATTTCATTTAGTATTGGCCTCTAAACAAATGATACATTTTAGCACTGATACTTTTGTTACGCAATATCCAAAAGTATTAAACATTTATTGTATTTGTAGATATTCCTTATCATTCATTTCCAGTGAAATTATAAGCAGTTTGTCAACCAATGAAGCTGCATTAACCATCTATAACCAAATGAATTAATTGCATGTACCAGTCCTCAGGCTTCCTTCAGTGCATGAGAATGGCATTCATGGGTTGCAATTCTTTTTTTATAAAATCTTCCGTATATCTTTATAACTAAAAGCCTATAGTGGTGCACAACACAATAAATTTACATAGAAAACCATGACACTGCCTCTCTTATTTCCTCCACTTTGGTCTCAACAAGTCTAGTTTTACTACTTCCTCTCTTCTGAGTCTAAACATCTGCACTGCCATCTTGTAATATAGCAGAACTGCTGGAACAATCTGCAAAAGATTTAATAGGCCTTTCCCCTTGTCATTTGTAGGATCCGATCCGCTGCTGTTGGTGCACAAGTATGAACAAAAACGATGTTCGATTTGCATTCTTATGCTGGGATGCCCCATGTTGGTATAACTAATGAATGTGAATGGTTGTGCCCCATGACTTACCACCAGTGTTTACCCCAGCATACCCATGAGGAGGTCAGGATGCCCTCTCCTTCAAATGCCAACAGTACACTAGGGAGTCAGACACTACTTGGATGTATGACAACTTTTCCACGTATTCTATACTACAGTTTATTTTCAGAGGCCAGACCTGCTGTCATGGCCATGGTTGCTTCTTGTGACTGCTTACACCTTGCTACCTCTGTACGGAATTTGGCTTCCACGATCATTAATCTGGTCCTATAAAATCCTAATTTATTGCTGCTCTTTTTGATGCCCTTCAGTAAAGAAACCTTTATTACTTCAGAGGAACTCGCATATAGTTGCTGCTGAAGGTGTTTCATTCAGTTTCTTTTTTCTATATTTTATTAAATCCATTTCAAGCAGTAACAGTTTACTCCAAGGAATAGTCTAGCCATGATGTATTTTCAATAATTTCTTATTTATAACTTTTTGGCATGGCATTTCATGTAGTAATCAGAGCCAGAGAGCTCCTCAGAAAAGCATTTCACCCCGTCAAGTTCTGGCTACACGTCTAGTACCCTCCTGTGACATTTGGTTCTCCTTGATGTCCCCAGTTTCTCTACAGCGAAACTAATAACACAACTGTTTCTTTAACATGGATTGATGTGTGTTTTTAATTAACAACTCGTCTAGTGTTTCAGTGGTTACAAGATGCTGGCACTTAGTTCTAACTAATCTGAAGTGACATGCACTAAATCTACACTAAATCAAACCCAGATTAGTGAAAGAATGGAACCAATCATATTTTATTTTATTTATTCTTACAGTAATGTAGTTAGGAAACTGGCCCCAAACTACCTTTTTACTCATAACTCGGGTTAAAAACAGCAAAACCAATAGTACTTTGAGATAGGGCTTTTGATTTTTCAAACTGTCTGAACAGTCTCTTGATTTTCCAATTATTTTAGTCATAACCAAAGAGCAAGCAATATACCAAAAGTTAAAAAAAAAAAAAAAAAATAGAGGGCATCTTAATACGTACATTTAATCAAAAGTAGAGCACATATACGGTAGATCAGAATTCCTCACCCAACTGTCCAATAAAATATCAGAAGCCAGGATTACTCCTGTTAAGTAAAACTAAGCAAATAAACATCATCTAATATTTTGGTCATGGTTATCAAATAAAATAGCACAGAACAATACAGTTCTGATCTAGGAATGTGCAATTAATAAACAGGTTATATCTGGTTATTTAAGTGACTCCACTGTCACGTTTAAATGCCGGATTCAAACATTACCAGCCTAAATCTAAACCAAACTAATGCAAACAGCTACTTTAGCTCAGATAGTAGGTAAGTAAGCTAATGGGACTGCAACCAAAAATGAGAAGATACTGCAAGCATACGTCCCTGCAGTAACATATCTAGTAAGCACCTTAATACAGAAAGTTTTATTACCTGAAGGTTAGAACCAGAGAAACTCAACCTTAAAAACAAAAACTTCACATGCCAGGAGTACTTTGTTCTTTCAGATAGACAAAACAAAGAAAGGCAACCTATAGTGGATTAAAAAAGTAGAACTGATGTCATTATTGTATTATCTGTGGTAGTAATTAAAGTGCAGATGGTTTTGCACTCACATGCTGGACACAGTAGTTGAGCCAAACACATCCTGTTGCCCTCTGGTAGACATGCACATTTTCTTTCTTTCTCTCCCCCAATGACTGCCAGTCATCAGCTTCCATTTAGCCAATCACCACATTCATTCTCCCAAGGGTATCCCAGTGGGAATCAGTGCTGCTCCACACTCACTTCTGCAAGGAGATGATGTCACCAGAACTGCCCCATCCACATACAGAAGACACTTTGCAGTTGTGTTCACCAGTTTACACTACGGACTTTAACTCACACATATGTTCCCCTGAGCTCATGCACCCCTCAAGTGCAGGTGTAATTATCTACCTGGGCTGCACCATCAAGTTGGGGCCGCTCTTGTTTGGCATCTACTTCTCTGAAGTACAGGTCAACACTAAGGGACTCTGGCTAACAAAGTTTGCAGATGACTGCAAACTGGGAGCCATTATTGAATCCCCAAATGATGTGGATACTCTACAAAAGGGCCTTACAGAAACAGATGCTTGGTGCCAGAGCCATGGGCTCAAGCTCAATGCCAAGAAATGTATTGTTATCCCTTTTGGGAAAAAACATGTATCCATGAATTACCATATAGGTGGCAGTACACTAAACACAGAAAGTGTGATAAGAGACTTAGGGACACAGGTGGACAGTGGTCTCACCTTCGATAACCACATTGCCACAACAGTCAGGAAATCCTTCTATGTGGCACACCTCATCACGAAGGGCTTTTCATCCAGAAAAAAGGAGGTCATTGTCCCACTGTACTCATCCCTCATTAGACCCATTATAGAATACAACGCCCCATTTGGTATGTACCTCTCAAGACATCTGCAACAACTGGAAAGGCCTCAGAAATACCTCACTAAAAGAATCACAGGCCTAAAGCAGATGCCCTACGCTGACCGCCTTAAAAAACTCCAGCTATACTCTGTCGTATATCGTCTACTCAGAGGCGATCTCTGCTTAACATACAAGGCCATGTCAAACACAGAGCTGTTGGACATGCTACACTTAAAGATATCCCAATCCCTCAGAGCTACACGCTCCAGGGATCTAAACCTTGTCATCACAATAAACAAAACATGCTGGAGGGATAGGTTCCTGACCCAGAGACTCCCCAGACTCTGGAATAGATTGCCCATACATGTCAAGCAGAGTGCCTCTTTGGACCTCTTCAAGAGGAACCTTGACGATTGGATGGGAGAAAGGAAATTCACCCCAGGGATCACGTCAGTCGCCCTGCTAGACAGGGGTCCAGGAAAGTAAATAATGTGGGAAGAAATAGCCAGGGAATTGTTATGGCTAGGCTTGTATAGGCCCTAGGGCTGATAGCCTAGTACCAACCTATGAACCTATGAACCTAAGTGCTCAAGCAAATACTCCAGCTCAGCCTGCCAAGGCTGTAGTCCGAGCTTCATCCTGCTACTACACTAGCATAGCTCTCAGCTTCTTAGAACAAGAAATCTGGACAAAACCATAAATAATGGAGGGACAAAGGCCCCAAAACAGGGACACTTTTTAAATACTGCTCTTATAAAGTTATAAAGTTGTTAGAATGACCGGTTTTGCGTTAGCATAAATTTTCTAAAGGGAATGAAGTCTAAAACTCAAATGTCTCATTTTTTATGTCAATCCCCAATAATTTGCCAGTACATCAAAGATTTTTTAAGGAACAAACCAAAAACATGAGTAAAAAATCTGGGCATTCCAAGAAAATTTGTACAGTTGACCAGTTGTGAACAGTAGTGCAGATTTAGTCTACATATACTTATGTATTAATGTTTTCCTATGCAATGCATGCTGGGACACATACACAGCAGATGGAGATGAGAATGTCCCATGGGTGCAGAAACTCTGATTTTGAGAATCTTTATTATTTTTATCTTACTTTATGTTTATTTACTGGGACAGTCTAAATGAGCAAAGTCCATTATAGTCTAGAGGCCAGGAAAGAAAAACCTCTAATAACCTTACAGAACCAGCAGAAAAAGTGACAGATTCATTGAACAGTGTCTGTTTATACTCTGAAATAGGCTTCTCCTTAATCAAAAGCATTAAGTGATTAACTTCTTTGACATATAGTCTTAATCTCTCTCCCTCTATATCACTCTCTCTCTTCAACTCCCTGCTCCAACTATGTAATATGTGCTAACCCTAATTCTAACCCTGCCCCTAACCCTAACATGCATCTTAACTTAAAAAGCCCTTCCCACAACACTATTACTACAAAAGACAGCTTGGGCAAGCGCCCCCCCACACACAAACACACACACACACACGCACACATACATTAGTTATATCCCCTAAACTAGCCTTACCCCTAACTCTTTCCCTAACACTAAAACACACACACACAAACAGCACATGCACATTCATTATTTATATCCCCTAACCTAACCAAATCCTACCCCTATCTCTTACCCTTACACAAAAACAGACACACTTACACACAAAATCCCAGCCCCAGCACTTACCTTTGTTAAACATCTGAAAGTCACACAAACACGTGTTTGAACAAATGTCTTATCTCTCAATCTGCCCTGCAGTTCAGTTGTGTTGCACAAATGATGTTCCATCAGCTGCTCTGCACCCATATACATAAATATTGGTGCAGTTACAAAAGTCAACAACTCAAAATGTTGACAGTCAGAACTGCAGTATCAAACTATTGACAGTTCAGAATTTAAAAAGGGTTAGTGGGTTGTTGCAAGTAGTGGGAGTGTGTCTGTGCATCTGTGCAAGTGTGGTGAATATTTTTGTGTCCGACTTTCTTGTGTAGTGACAGTGTAATAGAAAGGGTTTTTCTCAGCTAAGGTGCAGGGTTAGGGGCAGAGGCAGAGTTAGAGTTTGCATGCATTGGCAATGGGGGGCAAATAAGCATTAGTAAGGTAGGGCAGGGATGAAACATGCTGACCCTAAGCCTGCCCCTGGCAGTACTGCACAGAAATTTCAGTCCAGGTGTAGCTAATGAGCATCGTCCTGTAGTCCCTGCTTACAGTGTGTGAACCTGAGAAAGACATTTTAGCCAGACCAGTGCTCTGACGTAATTTCCAAAAAAAAAATAATAATAATTTGTATCTAATGTGCTTATTCAGTTGATGAATAGAACAGAATAAAATAAAATAAACTGGGACTTTGCAAAAGCTGAATTAATACAGTTGCATATGCGTTATAAAGACATTGCAATGTTTGTCCACCTTAGGATAATAGAATTTTAAGTGTCCTTCAGCAGTTTTGTCATGGTAACAAGCATTCCTTGTGGTTGTCTCTCAAATAAATAAAGCAAATATTGATACTTACTCACAAGATGAACTCCTCCAAAATAAATACAAAGATTTAGCACTCAGAACTTCAAACACTCCCTTAGGGAGTTTGTCCTCTAGGTCTACCCCTCTTAAAATGAAACACAATATGCTTCATTGTATAACACTAAATGCTGAGACTCAAAATGCAAACTATAGCATCATTCAGAGTGAAAATAAAGGCAGTCTCTATCTAAGGGGCAGGATTTAGCCAAGTCAAGGAAAACCTCATATCTGATCTTTCAAGTATTAGGGTAGTTTATTTGCTGAAATTGTAGTCCTACTGCAACTGCCTACTACAAAAACATTTTGAAAATAGAACAGCAAATATAGTTGCCACTCAGCTTTTCATATAAATGGTGCCATGTTTTCACATCTTTAAGCACATTTCTCTACCTCTGATATTTAAACACAGCATTTTTTCATTATTGGATGCAACATAATTGCAATGGCTAACAGCATTGAGCAGCAGATCTGTAGAGCCAGGTTTGAAACCTGTCTATCTTACTGAGATACAAAAAGAATACAAGTAGGAACTAATGGAGTTTATATGCTGGGATACGAGTCATTTTAGTGCACCTCTTCATGTTAAAACACAAGTACAATGCCCACAGTAGAAACAGTTAATTGTCCCATCTCCTACCTTCCATTATTGTCATCTCCCCTTTTTGATACCCTCCACTAACTCTGCCCTCTACCTTCTTTTTCCATCTTCTCAGCCTGCCTTATGTGATTCTTACAGGTCCTCATGTACTCACCTAGTATAGTACAGAGCATCTACAAACATATGAGACAATAAGCAGCCTCATGCAGACAATTCAGCAAGAAAATGTCACCCCATTCTCCGCATATACAACCTCTGTCCAAATCACACCCCTTTGTTATCAGCATGTGGTTTGTTCTACCTGTAGTATACCTTTTCCTGGAGCTGCCCAGATTGTGCCCACCACCATCCATTCAGGTTTTGTTGAACCAGCAACACATTCCTTCCTGGATGAAATTCCTGTTGTTGGTGGGTGATACTGTTACTGCATAACTGAGTTGTTTCTGTTTCATGAACCTACTCCCGTTTATTTCCTCTTACATTTGCTACACCCGCAAATGTGCATCTCTATTCTGTTTCCTCATGCAATTTTTAGCAATACCTATTGCATCTCGTACCATTTAAATACCCCACTCTACCTCCTGGAAACAGCCCTTATTCCAAGAATGGGAGAATGTTAATACCTTTATAGAGGAGCGCCTAACATACCTGAAGCTAATTTGGAGACTATTCTGTCTAATACAGTCGCTATCCAATATGGCCGACACCCTATTTTAACAGATAGCAGTGCCTTAATTGTTATGCATAAACTTTTTCATCTTTAATTTACATGATTAAATTTTGTTTTTACTTTTCACATTATGAATGTATAGTGAAATTCTGCTCTGCCATGATTGTCTTTCATTATTTTAATTCTGTTGTGCAGCTTGCTGCATTTAGTTCTAAACAGAGGCTAAAAAAGTTCTTGTAGATCAGTCTATATACTTAGTTAATAACAAGCAAGTAAGCAGATTGATTGTTCTACTGACAACAACCTTTTCCTCTGTAAACTTATTAAAGCCATTTAATTTGCTCCAATCACCTGAAATGTTGTGATTCTGATGTCGTCAGCTCCAGACTCTCACACTATGCCTACACACACTTTGTTAAACAATAGCCTATTCCCTTACTGGGATTACAAGACACCTGCACAATCTCTCCAAGCAGGATGGTAGTATGCAGGATAGTAGTATACTGCATGTAGTATGCAATATGTCCGTATGCACAATGGTAGTATGCTACATGTAGTATGCAGCATGTCAGTATGCACAATGGTAGTATGCTGCATGGTAGTATGCTACATGTAGTATGCAATATGTCAGTATGCACTATGGTAGTATGCTACATGTAGTATGCAGCATGTCAGTATGCACAATGGTAGTATGCTGCATGGTAGTATGCTACATGTAGTATGCAATATGTCAGTATGCACTATGGTAGTATGCTGCATGTAGTATTCAATATGTCAGTATGCACTATGGTAGTATGCTGCATGTAGTATGCACTGTGGTAGTATGCTACATGTAGTATGCAATATGTCAGTATGCACTATGGTAGTATGCTGCATGTGCTGCATGTAGTATTCAATATGTCAGTATGCACTATGGTAGTATGCTGCATGTAGTATGCACTATGGTAGTATGCTGCATGTAGTATGCACTATGGTAGTATGCTGCATGTAGTATGCACTATGTCAGTATGCACTATGGTAGTATTCTGCATGGTAGTGTGCTGCATGTAGTATGCACTATAGTAGTATGCTGCATGGTAGTATGCAAGATGATAGCATGCTTCATGGTAGTGTGCAGCAGGGTAGTATGTTGCATGGTAGTATACAGTATGTAGTATGCAATATGTCAGTATGCACTATGGTAGTATGATGCATGGTAGTATGCAAGATGATAGTATGCAGTAGGGTAATGTGCTGCATGGTAGTATTGCAATATGTCAGTATGCACTATGGCAGTATGCTGCATGGTAGTGTGCAGTAGGGTAGTATGTTGTATGGTAGTATGCACCATGGTTGTATGCTGTATAGTAGTATGCTCTATGGTTGTATGCTGCATGGTAGTGTGCAGTAGGGTAGTATGCTCCATGGTTGTATGCTGTATGGTAGTATGCTGGTTCACCTGCAGTAATGCATGGCAGCTTGTACTGTTCTTCCTAAACAGCAGCAGCCCACTGTTTCATCTGCAATGATGCATGGTAGTATAAATGCTTCATCCAAACCATTGGTGTACATTTTCCTGTGCTGTGGCATGACAGCATGAATGCACCCTCCAAAACAATGGTGTATACAGTTTCATCTGCTGTGATGCGCGCGAGCATACATGCTCCCTCCCAAGCAGCAGCACAAGTATACTGGCTCATTTGTTGTGATGTAAATGTGCATGCACGCTCCCTTCATGTAGTGATAATGCATGCCAGTGTGCACATTCTATTCAAAGAAGCAAAAGGTTACTGTTTGCATGCATTCATGCATGAATGCTCCCTTCTATCATCTGGAGTGGTATGTAACAATGTGTATTCTACACAATACATTCTGAGTAATAGTAGTATATGGTTTTATCTGCTATGTTTGGTAGTGTGTATATCCCATAATGAGAAGCACCAGTAATTATTGAGATGCTTGGCAATGTGTACATGCCTTTTTCAGAGACAGCAATATCTGTGATGATGAATGGTAACATGCCTGTGCATTTCTGAGCCACAGCAGTATCTGTGATGATGCATGAAACTGTGCAGCTCTTCCTAATTATAAACAGTATACCTTCTTCTAAAGGAGTGATGCATGAGAGCACACATTCTTTGACCATCATCAGCAATAAAATCCTTTATCTATGGTACTGAGTGACATCTTGGATACATTCCCCTACAGTATGTTTTTATCATGTGTCCATTCATGTAATCAAGTGCACTCCCTCACAAACAGCACAGCACTTTATTACACCCAACATTTCATATAGTCATTTCACTAGTCCATGTCCCGAGTGTGTGTCTCCATCCATCTGTTTTCACTCTACAAAAAGTGAAACAAGCACATATACCTTCTGCAGCAGCAGTAGTGGTCAGACTTATCACACTTCCAAAAGAACTTGCATAACTGACTTTCACCTGCAATTGCAAGAAGTACTCAAGCAACAAATAAAGTTAAAGCTATGCAAGGCAATATGCAAATAACTTAATTTGTTATGTGCATTGTTTTGTAGTGCTGAATCTGCTGGAAGGATATCCCCACCCCCACTCACCCACACTCATAGGCCTTTTACTGCTGAAGGTAAATCTATATTAACACTTCAGCATATTTCACTCTTATCAGTGTAATATATCCCTGGAAAGACATTGAAAAGCCATTAACTATAAAATTAGATGATGTGACTCGAGACAAGTATTTAGAGTTCAGACAACTTGTCTTTTGTATCCATGAACATCCTACCTCACTGATTATTTATGGTGGTAAACTATCTGGGGGGTTCTTCCCACTCCGCTCGCTCGGCTCACTCTGCTCCCCTGCCCTTCCCCCATATCCCAACCACCCCCAGCACTACTACTCTTATCCTAAGCAAACCACTCCCTCTCATTCCTATGATCCAATTACATACAACCCAACTTTGTCCACGCCCACATTTTATGCACAACTTTCTTTTATTTAGCCAAACTTATCTGCTCTCCCTTACATCCATCCCCTTAAATTCACATGCCCACTACTATACTTTTTTGTATCTTACTCTACTCTACCATCACAATACAATCACCACCTCAAACTATTTTAAATTAACTCCAGGCTTTCTACCTTGTCTTGTACTATACACACAAACTAGCATTGCACCATAATTTTACTACTGACCAATCGCATCAACCCCACCCATCCTTATCACAAACTGCAAAGTAAAACACCTAACCACATTATCAAAGCCCACTCTGAAGTCAAAACATTCCAACCTTACCTTCAACTGTACACATATCACATGATAACAATCATTATTTATACCCATTACATTCAAGTACACAAATTCCACTTTTACTATTTTTAAACCCACTACTACAGTTGACATGCTCCTCCTAACCTGCCTAGCCTCTTTACTCTTAATTCTCAACCTCACTACAGCTATATCTTTGCGTACCCCCACACACCAATACACAACCTCCTCTAACCCTCTTCCCCAAAAAAACAACACAGCTTCTCATATATCTCCTTCCAGCTTTTCCCCTATACCGTCCCATTCTATTCAAGCCACAAACTGGCCTCCTCACCTCCTATGAAACCACACTTGACACCAGTACTCTCACCTAGGAATAAAAAACACTTCCCATGGTACGCATTCCTCATTACCTATCTACTCAAATGTGGAGACATACATCCTAACCCTGGCCCACCCTCTAATCCTAACCACAAGAGTAACCCCAAAGACTTAAACATACTTACACTTAACCTTAGAAGTATATGTAATAAAATAGCCCCACTGCATGCCTGGATTGATCAAAATAAATCTGACATACTAGCCCTTACTGAAACATGGCTACATCCCAAATGTAAAAGACTCAGAAATAATACCACTAAACTTTGCAATAACCAGAAGAGAGAGATCTACAAAAAGGGGAGGAGGAATAGCCCTTCTATATCCCTCGATGCTCAACATCACACCCTACGCCAGTAATATATCCACCTTTTCCAATGCTGAGGTACTCATCTCCTTTTTGAACTTCAATATATCAAAAAGAATTTGCATAATAGTAATATATATCCCTCCAGGTAACAATATACCAGTGTTGGAAAATATTTTATCCTGGGCATCCCGAACAATAAACCTTGAAACAATAATCTTAGGAGACGTAATATAGATTGGCAAACCATAGCTTCCGACCCCCCCACAAATAATATAAATCTGCATGTTTTTTCTCCGCTTATTAATGCTCCAACATACAGCAAAGATCTTGCCTGCCAATCCACCTTAGACTGGATTCTAGTATCCCACCCTAATTACCTCTCTTCTGGTACACTGTCTAACTCCCTGAGCGATCATCCACCAGCATATTCCCTTAGAACAAACTCCCAACAACTAAGAGTACACACTATAAAATCAGTTAGGAACTCAATTTTTGTCAGCATAAATTCACCAATCTCCTACAGGAAATAGACTGGACACCCCTTAAACAACTACCCCTTAATGATGCTGTACTTTAATAACACCTTCCTTCACATACTTAATACACCAGCTCCCACTCGTATTAAAAGAATCAAAAAGAACTCAGCACCATGGCGCTCTAAGGAATGTAAACACCTGATGAAGCACCATGGCGCTCTAAGGAATGTAAACACCTGATGAAGCAAAGGGACCTAGCCTGGTCAACCTGGAAACAAAACAAAAATGAACAGAATCATGTTAATTTCAAAACACTTCATAACAAAGTGACAAAACTAATCAACAGAGATAAGAAGTCATATTATTCCCAACTTCAATTCCAGCATAAAATCAACCCCAGTAAATTTTGGCATTCCATATCTTCTCTACTTAACCCTGTAAGAAATGGAGAGCACACTCTATCACCTGATACCTCTCCATCACAAATAGCCAAAAACTTTAACAAGCACTTCATAAAATCAATTTCAGACCTACTAACTAACACCCCTAATGCTGGACCCCTGCACCCTTCAACCTATTCAGACACTGGCCCCAGGCCATCAACTACTTCTAACCCTGTCGTTACTAACCCTTATACTCAACATAATGTCATACAAACCCCATTCTCATTTCAGCCTGTACCCACTGACACCATTAAGAAACTGCTACAAAAACTAAAACCCTGCTCTACTTCAGCTGACAAGCTCCCCCCCCCATACTACCTCAAACTGGCTGCTAAGTCCGTCGTCTAATCAGTATCCCTATAAATAGGTATTTATCTGAATCAGAAGTACCTACCATATGGAAACAATCTCACATCACCCCCATCTACAAAGGGGGCAACACTTTTGATCTATCCAATTTCCATCCTATATCCATCTTGTCACCCATATACAAAATTCTCGAGAGAGGTATCCATCAGCAGGTAATGCAATATCTATTGCAAAACAATCTTTTAACCAAAACCCAACATGGCTTCTGAACTAGCCACAGCACAGCTACAGCCGTATTACCTTTTACAGACACCGTAAACAAGGCCAGAGATGCAGGATGCTATACAGCCTCAGTATTCCTTGAGCTCTCCAAGGCCTTTGACAGTGTCTCACCCATTACTTTTGAACATACTGTCTAACTTAGGCTTCTCACGTAACACAGTAAAATGGTTTCAGAGCTACCTCAAGGATCGTAAACAGGCAGTGAAACGGTCCAACAAACTCTTACTCTTTCTCCACAACCCTAATGGAGTCCCCCAAGGCTCCATACTAGGACCCCTACTTTAACATTTTCACAAACAATCTTCACACTGCCTCTCACCCTGGGACCCTCATTCAATATGCTGATGATTCCACCATAACCTGCACTGCTCAATCACCACCAGAAAAACACTCAAAAAAGCAACAGTCCTTTACAGCAGTTGAATCCTGGCTAAGAAATGCCCAACTCTTTCTTCATCCAAAGAAGACAAAACTAGTACCCTTTCATCCCAAGAACACCTCCCTGTCACTGATCATTTCAACATCCTTGCATCTGACAATGCTGCCATAGAAATAGTGCAGGAAACCAAACTTCTAGGTGTTATCATTGACAATAAACTTTCATTTGACCCCCATATACAGCATAATCTAAAGAAAAAATCAAAAACTGGGACTCATATAGAAACAAACATTTTTTACTGTAGCAGCCAAACAAAACTACCCTTGCAAAAACATTTTTACTTCCCTCTCTTCTTTATGGTGCCCCTATCTTAACTAACTTACAAAATTCTACCCTAAGCATGTTGGAACAGTGCTACAACAAAGTTGCAAAGTTTGCCACAAACTCTAAGTATCACACGCACCACTGTAAACCACTCCTAGAATTAAACTGGTTTGAACTACCCAACCAACTTGCCTTTATTCAGCTATCCACCTTGCACAACCTTATTTTCAAGCCGACTGCCTGCCCTGCACTAGCCAATCTAGTCACACCTTACACACCAAATCGATCCCTGTGATCAGAAGGCAAAAATCTCTTAGCTATCTCAAAACCCACAAGAAAACCTCATCACTCTCTGTATTCATACTCTGTCTCTATACATTGGAATTCACTACCTCGAGCTACCAGGTCTATGCCTGGCCTAACCCATTTCAAAGCCTCTTTAAAAATCATCTCAAAAAGACATGGCTCTGCTCCTGCATAAAGCCTGTCTAATTGCTCAGGTCTTCCTCTTCTCTCACATTTCAGTCCCTCACAGACTGCAAGATCCTAAAGTTCTAACTCCTCCTCTGCTTCTACACCATATCCTTAAGCTGCTGCTCAGGCTTTATTCCTGCTATTCTTCTTAACTCTCTCTCGCTATATGTCTGCATCACTAACTTTCTAGCTGCTATTTCTACATCATGTATGATGAGTGACTATTATCGTCTGTAATGTTTTAACTGTATAGAACTTTTTAGATGTGTAGTAATATATTACAGCATCTTGTGGCAGTTTGTTCTTTCAACTTATGTTTTGTATAGTATTTCTAATGTAATCTTTATTGTATTGGATTATACGGTATTTGTATTGTACTGTATGTGGAGCTTTTCTCCCCGGGTCTCTGCTGAAAACGGGTTCTGCAGACCAAGTCAGACCACCCCGGTAAACAAATGTCAAATAAATAATAAATAAATAGCAGCATACACACACACTTGCAAACAGCACAGCACACTATTACACTCAGCATTATGTATATCTGCATGCACGGTCCCTCACAAGCAGCACAGCACTCTATTACACCCAACACTATATATAGCTGCATGCTTGCTCCATCATAAGCAGCATAGCACCCTAACCCTATTGCACCCAATATGTTGTATAACAGCATGCATTCTGTCTCCCCTATGCTATTGCATGGTATCATGTACACTGCCTACCAGAGAAGTGGACTATGCTTCACCTAGGATGGTGCACAGCAGCTTGTATACTCCCTTACACGCAGCACACACTATTACATGCACTGTTATGTATAGCAGCATGTGTACTCCCTTACAAGCAGCGCAGCACTATGTTACATCCAACATTATGTATAGCAGCTTGTATACTCCCTTACAAGCAGTGCAGCACTCTATTACACCCAACATTATGTATAGCAGCTTGTATACTCCGTTACAAGCAGTGCAGCACTATGCTACACCCAACATTATGTATAGCAGCTTGTATACTCCCTTACAAGCAGCGCAGCACTCTATTACACCCAACATTATGTATAGCGGCTTGTATACTCCCTTACTAGCAGCGCAGCACTATGTTACACCCAACATTATGTATAGCAGCTTGTATACTCCCTTACAAGCAGCGCAGCACTCTTATTACACCCAACATTATGTATAGCAGTTTGTATACTCCCTTACAAGCAGCGCAGCACTATGTTATACCCAACATTATGTATAGCGGCTTGTATACTCCCTTACAAGCAGCACAGCACTATGTTACACCCAACATTATGTATAGCGGCTTGTATACTCCCTTACAAGCAGCACAGCACTCTATTACACCCAACATTATGTATAGCAGCTTGTATACTCCCTTACACGCAGCACAGCACTCTATTACACCCAACATTATGTATAGCAGCTTGTATACTCCCTTACACGCAGCACAGCACTCTATTACATGAAACATTATATACAGCAGCTTGTATACTCCCTTAAAAGCAGCGCAGCACTATGTTACACACAACATTATGTATAGCAGCTTGTGTACTCCCTTACAAGCAGCAGCAGCAACACACTGTTTTCCTGTAGGTTCCAATCAGAAGTGCAAGATTTCATGTTCTGCCATTTCAAAAAAGTGAAACCATTATACATTAAAACATTTAAAAACTCAGTGGACCAGATAAGCCCATACCCCAGTGAGTGGTAACAAATTTCTGGACTTGTTTCCCTCCAGTTGTAATGCCCTCCCTTAGTCAAATGAGACCATAAATCAGTCATATTCACCATAACACTGATGCCAGAAGCAAAATTCAACTTTTCCTTCCCCTCTGAGGACCCTTCCCTGTCAAATCATATGAACATGTAAACTGTATAGAAGCATCTCTTCCCCTCTGAAATAAATACAATGCTAAGGTTAACAATAAAACCTTATGGTGGACCCCTAATATAAACAGACTCTACAATAAAAGAAAAAGTTCATTATACATAAAAACAACTAATTCTGCAAATGCCAAAAATGCTCTTACTAAAGCTAACACAGAGCTTCAGACCCCGATTAAATCAACCAAACCGACATAAGAGGTAACAATACCTAACCAGGAAAAACACAATCACAAAGTTTTTTTAACTGTGTCAAAAACTTCAGAAATAATGTTCAAAATTGCACTGAGCTAATAGTAAATGATATCACGTAGTCTAAGCCTGAAGACATAGCCAATCCACAAGCAGATACATTTAACTCCAACTTCAATGCCCCTTGCCCAGACCTCTTATCAGGGTCTGCACCCCCCCCCCTTAACATCTTCCAGTCATGGCACTATTCAAGGCCAAGAATATTGCTTCTATGATGCTGGATAACATGCCAAGATGCTTATTGGTGAGCTTGAAACGTGAGCTGTCAAACTCCCTACAGAGAGTTTTCAGTATTAGCTGCCAAATATGGTTTGTATCAAATGAATGGGGGACTGCACCAATCATTCCCCTTTAGAAATAAGGGGTGTCCATCTATCTGGGCAACTGCAGACCTAGAAGCCATAAACAGCCTCATCTGTAAGGCTATGGAAAGAATCATTATGGAATTAATAAATGAAGACTTAGGCAACCTACAAACTGTTGACCTGAGCCAGTTCAGTTTTGTCAAAGGCAGATCCTGCCTACTCAACCTGAATCACTGATGCAATGGGTGAGGAGAAAAAAACTGTTCACACTGCATATCTAGACTTCACAAGGCATTCAACATCCTCCACTGTTCAGACATAGTTAATATGCTTATCCAGCTAAATAAAACTCCCTATGTAACTCACTGGATAGAAAACTAGCTCACAAATAGAACCCAAGAAATTAAGGTGGGTGGATCTGCCTTCACCAAGAGATTTATCACTAACAGAGTAACCCATGGCTTGGTCCTAGAACCACTCCTTTTTGGCTTCTACTTCTCAGAGGTTAAGGCAAATGTTAAGGGTGGTTTACCTTCATAAGTGCGTTATGCACTCAGGTGAATGCACTGTGTGTGAAAGGAGGTTTCCAAACTGACAAAACCTCGAAAAAAATTGTCCGAATGTGCAATGGGCGAATGCACATTGGCATTTACTCATTGCAGATTTTACATTGTGGGTGTGGATTGCACTATAGCGAGGATCAGGAAATGATCCCTTTCCCCACTGTAGTGCAATCTCGGAGTTAGTATATTAAAGTAGGGGGGTGTACAGGGGGGCTTGCCCCCTGCATTCCGATGTGTCTGACAGTTTAGTTAAAAAATTAGTGAATCTGCTGTTCAATTTGCTGATTTTCGAACTACTGAGAATGTTGAAGTTTAAAATTTGCGCATTTGGTTCGCCCAAATGTGCGATCAATATTGTCATTTCCGACAGTATGAAGGTAAACCGTTGAGGGCTATTGGCTGACAATGTCTGCTGATAACTGTAAACTCTGCACCATCATAAACCCTCCAAGCACAGACTCTTTCAGAAAGTCCTGTCACCAACAGCTAGTGGTTGCAAAGCCATGGCCTGAAACTAAACAAGAAATAGTTGATTATTGTATACTTCAGCAAGCAACCAAGATTCCTCTACAACTATCACATCGACAACACTCCCCTAAAAACTGACCCAATACTGAAGGACCTGGCAACATATGTACACTAAGAATTGTTGCTCAACCACCACATGTTGACTATTGTTAGGAAGCCTTGCTTTATAGGATACTTTATTAGAAAGGGTGTAATATCCAACTCTAGAGACATGACCATTCCACTGTTCATTGTACACATTAAGCCAGTTATTGAATATATCTAATTTGTCATGTTCATGTCCAAGCACCTGACAACTCAAATGACCACATTTTCCTCTCCAATAATTCATGGGACTAAATTTCAAAAGATACTCTGGTTGTCTCAAAGCCCTATCCCCTCTACTCAGTGTCCTCCATGCCCTTAAGGGGAGATCTCTGCCTCACATAAACAGCTTCTATTAACCCCATTATTTCAGACATTCTACACATCTGTAAGTCTAAGTGGCAGAAACAGACATTCTAAGGAAGTCTGAATCTCTATTGCCACTTAAATAGAACCTGCTGGAGGGATAAGTATATCTCACAGAGAGTACCACTTCTCTGGAACCACTTTCCTCTCCATGTGAAGTTAAGTACATCTCTTACTTTACTCAACCACAACCTGAATGCATAGATAGGAAACCATAAGTTCACCCATGGTTTATCCCCCTTGTCCTTTTGTGGATGGGGGAACATGTAAATACCTGTTCAAGGGTTATGGTCTGGAACTTCCTATGGATAGGGTTCTTGCACAATACTAAAAGGACTGTCTCACCCAGTGTTATACAAGACTTCTGCAATAGTGGGCTTGGTACTAAACTACTAATGCTAAAAGTTCATTAGGAATGCATTGCTAGACTGCTAAAGATTGTTATAGATCAATAGCCTAGTAAGTATCTATGAACCTATGTACCTAATTAGTAGCACTTAATTTCCTGTTTGATGAGCCACAACATAATCCATGCCCCCTTCCAACTCACAGCACTAGCAGCAACACCCCATGTTATCCTCTGTATGAGGGGACAGAGGTTGTCATCATTGCTGCTGGGTAAACTGAACTGCAATGTTGCTGTGATAGAGCAGCAACATTACTGTTCCACAAGTGAGCTCTGGGCAGCAGGGTGTGGCTTTACGGTTACATACTTGTGAACATGCCCTGTGTTGGTGTGTAAGCATGACACAATGGCTGCTATGCTGAATTCATATGGATGTTTCATCCAGGATGCTCATCTACATTCCAGGAAGTCCCTGGATGAGCTTATGCTCCCATATCCCTATGTGTATGGGATGGGTTTCCAGGGCTTCCCCAGGACAGCACTCCTGGAGCAGAACAAAAACCAACATTCTCCACCAGTATAGGTGACTCGGCATTGGCTGATCACTCCTGCTCATCCCTACGTAGCTCCTCCTGCACCCCTGCTGATTGGATCTCTTGATAGTAACTATAGTCAGCTCTCTTTCTATCGGTGTCATGAAATTGGATCAGGGTGCAATTTGTACGGCAGTAGATAATTTCAAGGGACAGGCTGGAGGAATTCAGTAAGATGAAGTAATGCAGGAGCAACAGGAAAGGATATCAAATAAGCAGAAATTGTGAAAGGACCTTCCCATGATATTTGAAGCTTGTTGCACATGTACCCAAATCTTTTGATCAAAATCATACTCTCAGGCCCCCCCATGTCATATTAGACTTTCATCATATATTGAGTTTACCATTATAAGAAGGGTGTGATAATCCATATCACCTATCATGCATCTCTTAAGACCCTCTAACTCATTTCTCCTCCTGCACACTGGCCAAGCTGTCTAGCCTAAACATACTTCCTTCCCACATAGGCTTCTCTCTATTCATTTCCTTCTTCATTCTTTAACCACTGTACTCTGCCATCCATCTGTGATGTTTCCCCACAAGGGAGCACCATCCGCAGGGGGAAACACTATCTCAATATATTCCTTAAATCTTCTAAACTTCAACAGCTCTTTTAACCTCCCAAACTTACAATTTTTCTTTTGTATCATTTCAACTAACAGTGATTCTTCACATTTTCAGGACATCCAACCCAGCAACTACTTTGAAGTGCTAGCCAGCCTTTAGTGAATAAGTTGCACGATCCAGTGCCCCTAAACTACTTACAAAATAAATTGCTGTATGATCTTCCTCTAACACAAAATCTTAAAATCAATTTTTCTCAAACATTAACTTGATCAGCTGTTTAGCTAACCTCCCCCAGATATCCTTACATGAATTGTGCCTGCTTAAAGGTGGCCTAGTCTCAAATACTTCTGCTAGCATATTAAATATATCCACTGCTATTATATTGATATTTGTTAATTAATACTGTTATCTTGTAACTTAGCTGCTGGCTGTAAACCCCCCCCCCACACACACACACACACACACACAAAATCAGTCTGCTTATCTCTGTAAACTTTTATATCGGCACTAGATATTTAGCTAATGTACTTCAACTAGATAACAAGAGTTTTGGTTCTTATTGCCAGTAGCTTACTTTAATCTGTATTTTGACATACCATTTTATCTAGCTCAGGATCAACCCCTGACAGCATACTGTCAAATTTGCTTAGAGCAACTCAGTTATCCTGACTGTTTCAGGTGGTGTACTTGTCCAAGTGTTCCCCTATCCTACATACAGTTCCTGGTGGTGCACTTGTCCAAGTGTTCCCCTATCCTACATACAGTTCCTGGTGGTGCACTTGTCCAAGTGTTCCCCTATCCTACATACAGTTCCTGGTGGTGCACTTGTCCAAGTGTTCCCCTATCTTACATACAGTTCTTGATGGTGAACTTGTCCAAGTGTTCTCCTATCTTACATACAGTTCTTGATGGTGAACTTGTCCAAGTGTTCCCCTATCCTACATACAGTTCCTGGTGGTGCACTTGTCCAAGTGTTCCCCTATCCTACATACAGTTCCTGCCAAACTCAACTCTTTCTTTTGTTCATTCCTGCAATCACTCTTCCTCACTCTCATCTAAACATTGTCAGATTACAACCTGCCCTAATCACCATCTCACTATCCTAGATTATTTCCAAATCTACTCCCCTGTGTAAATCCCTCCCTTATGTCCATTACCACACACACCTTCTCCTTTCTACTTTACCAGTATAGCTTAGCCCATTACTTCATGCACATACTTAAAATCTCCTTCCTACTGACCCTCATAGACATACCTTCAATGTGACCTCCATATCCAAAACTGCATAAACACACCAAAAAACTAAAAATGTTATATACAGCCAAAAACTTCTTAACCAAAACAAGAAAAGTAACCCTGGCCACCACCTACCTTCTCCCTTCACTCCTTAATGGAGCACCCATTCTTACAAAGCTTCAGGCTTCACAAAATCAGAGTTCAAATAATGCTATAACAAATTTGTAAGGCTTGCAGACAGTACTCTTTCCCAAACTCCTCACTGTCCCAAACTCAGAACTCAACGTGCTTTGAACTACCCCACCACCTGACATACTCATCTCTCAATTTTTTTACACTATACTTTTGGTCTGTCTTGCACTAAAAAAAAAAAAAAATCATAACTATCTCCCTAACTGACCATTACAATCTAATGATAAAAAACTCTTTTCCATCCACAAGCCATTTAAATCTGTTGGACAAAATCTATACTCATAAGTCTCAGCCAAATCTTGGTATTTTCTCCACAAATCAATCAGATCTATGCCTTAGTTCCACACCTTCAAAGCTATTTTAAATGATTTCCTGATGAATACATGGCTCTGGTGGTGCTCTTCACCAGGGTAACTTCCCTCCCTTTCAGTAATGAATACACACATCCTTTTCCGCTCTCTCTCTCTCTTTCACCTATCCTAGCCCCTGCTATCTCTTGCACCTGTTCTGCCTTCCTCTCTGATACTACATCCATCTTACTCTCTCTTATGGTATTCTTTTTTTTATTTTTTGTTTATTTTTATTTTAAATTTTGTTAACTGGGAAAGCCAGGCTTGGAACATAGCCAATTTTCAGTGGAGGCCCAGGGAGAAATGTTCCAGATGCATGTCTTTGAACATTTTTCATCACCTTCCTAATAACTAAGCAGTCTCTCTCTCTCTCTCTCTCTCTCTGGATTCTCCACTCCAGTTATTCAAACCTTTAACATTGCAGTTTGAAATGTTATATTTTACTATTCTGTCAAATATGTGAATAGCATACTGTCTTTGTATTCTGTATAATCAGGCATCGCTGTGCCATTGTGGTACCTCTGTAAAATCAGGCATTATTGTATCATTATTCTATCATTCTTGCTTCATTATGTAGCACTCCTCGCCGGGCCTCTGCTGAAAATGGGTACCATATCCAGTCGGACACTTCACAGTATACAGATGTCAATAAATAAATAAAATTAGACTAGATGCCATATTCAACAGCTGCCCAGACCTTGTCCTAACATTTGGAACATTATCACAGCAGTTTCAACACTGGCATTTGTTTTGACATACCAGTGGACAAATTAACTTTAGGGTTCCCTGTCACCCTGTAGTTATACAGTGGCTCAGATGGTGAAAACCTGTGGAATTTTTGGGCACCTTTCTGTGTGCAAAGGGGATACAGCAATACAAAAGCTACTTTTCCTCTCCCTCTCCCTGTTGAACCAGTCTGGAAATGCCCTTAAAATGGTCCTGAGGATTTAATTCAACAGTCTCTGGACCACTTCTCTGTGGATGGTATTAAGTGGATTGCCGGTGTCACACTTCATACTACATTGACAGACATCTTCCAACGTGGGGTTTGTACCCTCATCTGTCAGAATGTGCTGAAAATCTGTACGTCAGTATTTACCATATTTTCTCAGTCAGTGGGAGGGTCAGAGCCACCAAACTGGAATCCCTAGTGGCATAATCTGCTATTACAAGGAACAGTTTATTTCCAGTGGTAATAGTGTACTGACTGGTACCACTGTACCAATGGCTACCCTCTCGGTGGTAGGAAAAGGGCTACAATGGGTCCTTCTGCCACGCCCACTCATTAGCATGGCTCACAAACCTTGTACCACCTTCCCACATCTTTTAGAACACCAATCAGACAAAAATTCTAAATATGGTATTTTTTCATAGACTTCATAGATAAAATTATCCAAAAAAGGAATATCATGACTTTACAAATAAATGACCTGAAAAAGTAATATCATGGATTAATATTAAATGGACTTAAAATAAACCCTTGGGGACTACCAACTGTTAGACCATTTTCCCTTTTAGCCCTTCCTTTGGAGACCATTTCCTGTACAACAACCAAGTCCCAGAACTCTGACTCTTTTGCTTCTTGAAGGTCAAAACTTCCCTCAAGTAACTTGCTTACGTCTGCTAAAGTCAATTCTGAAAGCTCTGCATGCCTAAGCCCTTTCATCCTGATCCTTCCCAGTGACCACGCAGATGGGAGATCATTACTTTTTGACACTGAAGTATTTCCAACCAACTTCAACCTTTCCAGACCTGGTTCCATGTGATTGAACATATGCAGGGATTTATTGTCTTTTAGGATATTTGTAGGGATGTCAGCAAAACATATGCAGGGATTTATTGCCTTTTAGGACATCTGTAGGGATGTCAGCAAAACACTGACACTCAATTCCTCAATGACTTTCCCCGTCCAGGATGATCCTGGCCATTAATGCTTGGAATAGGGTACTCCCAGTACCCTCACTGAGATGAACTACTTGGGCTGCAAGTATTCCTTTTTTACTGCTGTGAACTTGGTAAGTATCAAGCCTTGTGCTGTATACCTTTTTCCAATAGCAAAAAGCTTAATAAATGTCAAGTCAAATGCTGTATCCCCTTTTCCCAACAGATTCAAGCTTAATACAAGAGATGAAGAAAGTTTGGTGTCTCAGTACAAAACTTATATCAGACCTATCATTGAATACAACAATATTTTCTGCAGTTATAAAATTGGAATTTTAGTAACCCTAGAAACAATCCATAAGAAATTTACCAAAAAGCTACTATCAATAAGGGAATACACTTATATAGACAAAGGCACGTGTCTGAACAAACTTACGTTTCCATACAGACACCTCAGAGGCAAATTGATAGGCACATACAAAGCTTTTAATGATGAGTTAATAAAAGCATCACTAAACTTATACATTTGCAATAACCCAAGAACATATAGACATAAACATTTGATATTCAAAATTCATTTAAACAAACAAAAACAATCAGTGCCTACATAACATAATTTATTCCCACTGCATGGAACAAATTACCACATGGAGTACAATCTTCTGACAACTTGAATAAGTTTAAGTATAATTTGGATGCCTAGATTAGACATTGGGCGTAATGAACCCAGTTTTAGGAGTCAGTGTTCGTCAATGACTTATGGGCCTGAATGCTGGTATTTATGGACTTATGTCCAATTTGTTTCCCTTTTCCCCATCAGCTATGTGTGTAACAAATGTTATGTCCAATGAGGAATGAGCTATCATTTTTCCAAGCAGTCTGCTTTCCCTTCTCTGGGATGGGAAACGGGTTGTTGAAGGAGGCGACTTTACTGCTGCTAAAACCTAACACTGAAGTAGTGGTACAAAGAAGTAATGATAGGTTTTACTCAGCCACAGTAAACTGTTAAATTCATGTCTGACAATTGGGGCAGAGGGGTTTACTCAGCCACAGTAAACTGTTAAGTTCATGTCTGACAATTGGGGCAGAGAGTTAAGACTGTGAGTTGTACTTCCTAGGGTACAGGGTTTGATTCACTCAGCCCTCATTTGTCTACTGTGTGGTCTTGGACAAGCTGCTTAACCTGACATTGCTCGCAGGTTACCTGTGAATCCAGTGACCCTACCTGATTACCAAATGGGTATTTATTTAAGTTTGATACTCCCTTTCCCAATACACAGGAAGAATTTTATTCCCTTAGAAAACTGATTCCTTTTGGGAACATCTCCCCCAGTCTAGTCGGTGGACCTTGCTGTGAAGCCATTGACTGCCTCTATGGGTTCTTTTAGACATCTGTCATCCTTTGTGACTTCCTCTATGTCAGTGCCTTACTCAAATTTACAGATCAGTCTTAATGCCGTCTCAGTAAACACAGCACCTTCCCAAATTTATTATACTGACATAAGTCACACGTTACCTTTTAATTTTTTCAACTAAACAAAATACAGTAATTCTGTCAAAGAGTCATTCTAAGTCTCTGTATTTGTGGTCTTTTTCTTCGTTTTTCCTCTTAAACATTTTCTTGAAGGCTTCATGGGTTAAAGTCTGCATAATATAGTCTTCAGTTTACCATAACCAGCACATTCAACATCTGGTATCATACCTAATGGATCCACAGATTCCCCTTTGAATGAAAAATGAAAGAAATATTCCTCATCAGCATAGGACTGAGTTTACAGTATTAACAAATATTCTGCTAAAACTATTAAAATAATCACCATATTTATAAACAGAAAATAAGAGTAATACATAGTAATAAATATTTCAGAAGACTGAAGGGAATATTGAAAATTGCCTTCATATCTAGGAAAATAGGTCAATCTGTAGATCTGCTTGCCCTCTCTATTCTAACATACAGCATTGGTGTGATCGACTGGTCCAGAATCTGACTGATCAACTGGATATAAAAGCAAAAAAAAAAATGGCTTCATGCCTGTCAAATGGTATATAAAAAACAGTGCATGGTTTGAAGGAGTCTCAGACTTCCCTAACACTGACTATATGTTCTGGTCTGCAGTTGAGGGGTTACATATATACCTGTTGATATCATCAGATCCAAACACATTAAAAATCCTAAATCATGAAGAAATAAAAGTTAAGATGAAATTCAGACTAATTTTAGAAGAAGCATTTTGAAATCAGAATAAATGGAAATCAGTCTAGAAGTGGACATAAAGTATTAAAGAAAATAAAGGAAATTAGAAAGCCCCAAGACAGTGGACTGTTTATGCCTTGGTTCATAAAACCTGCAGAAAATGCAGGAGACACAGACAAAACGTAAGTCTTGCAGAACAGAACAAAAACAGTTTTGCATGTTGCTGCTGGCTTCAGTATGTTTTAGTAAGGACCTGCATACTACAAGGTATGGTAATGTGGCAAAGTCTTTACACTGAAAGCTGTGTAAAGATTACAACATTCAGGTAGTCAAAGACTGCAAAATACAAACCACAAAGAATTACTGAAAGCAAAGAAGTAATGGGATTACCCAATACCAACTGTTATGAAAGTGGGAGCAAGGTAGGCAGGCAATGTTACAGAAGAATAAAATGGCAGAAACAGCATTAATTATTGAAATAGCCACAGCTAACCATTATAATGTCCTGCCTGCATATTAACAAACATGACATTATAAAATATTAAGGAATACAAGCAGAAACTTCAATATTGTGGAAGAAAGATGCCCAGCAATAGTGGGAATTGCTGGTCTAATAAAAACGGACTTAAACATTTATATTGCCAATACAGGTAGCCCTATTTGAATGAAAGGAGGAGGTAATTTTGGGTACTTTGCCTTTACTGAGAAGAACAATGTTAAAGGGTAAACATCAAAAACAGAAGCAACACTGATATTAGTATCTTTAACTGTACCCTGACCTGGGGATCATTCCTGACACTGTATTAAAAGTCTTAAACATATAAAGAAATTAAAATCAAGGAAAAGTTTATGAGCGACCTTTGCCTCTAGGATAATGCCTTCACTCCTGCAGCTAACATGTTCCTAGGAAAGGGTAAATACTTCTCTTTCGTGCCATTCCTGTCATTTGCCCTCCTAATGGCCAGTTCCTGTTGCTTTGTCTCTCTCAAGGCCCTTCCATGCTCTTACTCCCTCCTAATGGCCAGTTCCTGTTGCTTCGTCTCTCTCAAGGCCCTTCCATGCTCTTACTCCCTCCTAATGGCCAGTTCCTGTTGCTTCGTCTCTCTCAAGGCCCTTCCATGCTCTTACTCCCTCCTAATGGCCAGTTCCTGTTGCTTCGTCTCTCTCAAGGACCTTCCATGCTCCTACTCCCTCCTAATGGCCAGTTCCTGTTGCTTCGTCTCTCTCAAGGCCCTTCCATGCTCTTACTCCCTTCCTAAAGGCCAGTTCCCGTTGCTTCATCTCTCTCAAGGCCTTTCTATGCTCTTACTCCCTCCAAATGGCCAGTTCCTGTTGCTTTGTCTCTCTCAAGGCCCTTCCATGCTCTTACTCCCTTCCTAATGGCCAGTTCCTGTTGCTTCGTCTCTATCAAGGCCTTTCCATGCTCTTACTCCCTCCTAATGGCCAGTTCCTGTTGCTTTGTCTCTCTCAAGGCCCTTCCATGCTCTTACTCCCTCCTAATGGCCAGTTCCTGTTGCTTTATCTCTCTCTCTCAAGGCCCTTCCATGCTCTTACTCCCTCCTAATGGCCAGTTCCTGTTGCTTCGTCTCTCTCAAGGCCCTTCCATGCTCCTACTCCCTCCTAATGGCCAGTTCCTGTTGCTTCGTCTCTCTCAAGGCCCTTCCATGCCCTTACTCCCTCCTAATGGCCAGTTCCTGTTGCTTCGTCTCTCTCTCTCTCTCTCTCAAGGCCCTTCCATGCTCTTACTCCCACCTAATGGCCAGTTCCTGTTGCTTCATCTCTCTCTCTCTCTCAAGGCCCTTCCACGCTCTTACTCCTTTTTAATTTCTTGCTGTCTTTCTTTTTCAGTTTCTATTACTTCAGCCTCTCTCAGAATTCTCTGTCCCCCTTCATTGGAAAACAAACTGTCTCAATTTACAGCTTCTTTAGCTACTCCTACAATCTGATATCAACCATGTGATGCCAGGATGGAAGTTCTGGTCCTGGTTTGACCCCTCTGCGTTTGCCTGTCTGATATCTGAATTTGGGGTTTTTGTTCCAGTCCTGCAGGCTGCCAAAATGTCTTCCTTGTGCGATCTGATTGCTGCCTTTTGTTTACTGCACAGGCAACAGCTTGCTATATTCTGGACAGATCTTTGTAATTCTGCATTAACTAGCTAATAATGAAACATGTGAAGTACACACTCCTGTGCATTTTGTGTTTTTTTCCATGTGTGCCAACTTTTCTGGTCACAGTTTTACACTATTCAGAAAGTACCTCCTAGGTACAGTGTAGCCAACAAAATGTGAATTTTTAGTGCAGAATATCCAACTCACACCAATGTGTTGACAATGATGTTAGGAACTCTGGAAATAGGGAGGTAGTGATGTCATCATGAAAGACTGTATAGATGCCATACATACGTACTACAGAACTGGATAATCAAACCCATTGCCTGAACTAAGGGAAGTGATTAGAAAACAGAAGATATACTTTCACCACTTCTTCCAATGGGCCTGTTGCTCCACACTGAATACACTCTACCAAAAGCCACACCCAGATGCCTGCCAGTCCATTATAATCTGCACAGCCTGGTACTCTGGAGACTATAGATACCACTTCAATGGCCATCCTGACAGTGCTTCACCTAGAATTCAGCCCACTGTAACCTCTGCTGAAGGAAATAATCATTGAATCTGATCTTGTGGAAAAACTCATTCAGCTAGTACCATCCTGGTTTAACCTTAAAGGGATAGGATTGACTTCCCCTAAAGCAGAATTCTGATGGGTTTGAGCCCTAGGCCTAAATGAGAAAGGCAGCTTGACCTGAAGCTGTCATTCGTTATAAAGGTATGCACCATACAACAGCCACTAGAAACCAAACACTTTTTGTAAATGTGAACATCATGCAAAAAGAATGGTCACAAACTTTAATAAGTTGTTTTTATTATACATCAGAACATTCTGTTAGAGAAATAACTGGCTAGCCAAGATACTGCATTCTTACTGAGGTTCAACTTCTCTAACTTGGCAAGAAAAAGGGATGGTTTATTATTTCAAATGCTCAGGTTATGTATATAAAAACATCTTCAGTAAGTTGGCCATTACTCATACTGTTATAGATTGCGTCAGTCACTGCACACATGGTTGTCATGGAGCTGAAACCATGACAGAACACATGTTGAGCACCCCATAATGAGTCATAACTGTTTACATATTTAAACGTTTGACTGAAGATTAGCTTTGTAAATATTTTTGTAATGGAGTATAAATTAACTACTTGTCTGAAGTCCTGTGGTGCAGATGACGATTTAACCTTAGGCAAAGGTGTGATAGCTATTCAATTAAAAGGTGCAGGAACCATTCCAGTGGTGACAGAAAAGGTGAAAAAACTGTGCCAAGAGCTTTTTAATTGTAGGGCTGCTTGTAGGAATGCTGGATGGCAATACAGAGTGCCTGATTTCTTGTCCATCATCTCCAGGAGTTCTCGTTCATGTTGCGGAGTTATTTCCTTGAAGCAGAAACTAGGGCAAAGGGGTGTACTGAAGACCTGAGCAGTTAGCTGTAGAAGGTCATAGGGTGCACTGAGCTGGGTACAGACATGTGACCAGTTTGTAGAATGTCATAGGGTGCACTGAGCTGAATACAGACATGTGACTGGTTGTCAATTGCAGTAAAAGTTGTGGCTACATATTTCATATATTCATTAGGAAAGGAAGTGTTTAGAGAAGGAGAACTGACAAATCAGTGATAGCCTTTGCAGGATTTGTAGCAATTATTTGTGAATTAATATCCAGAATGAGTGAAGGGGAGATTGGTTGAAGAGTCTTCACTTAAGAAGGGAGAGACTTTCCTGTGTCAAAGTCAGTTTATCAATAATGTAAGATAGAATTATTGGTAATATATTAATGCAGTTAGACTAGTAATGCAAACATAGTTTTCTTTAGTAAATTAAGTACAATATGCAAACATTTTTAATAGGTTATACAAGGTTCTGGCTGACAGAGGTGTAGCTAAGGAAGGTTTGAGGGGGCAGCTGCCTTGGGTGCAGGATGTTAGAGACAATCACCAGATGACGATGCTGTAGGAGTGCTTTGCATGCTTCACATATTTATGCTGATACTGCATTTGTGGTCACAGCTGTGGCTCTGAAGTGCTTTGTGTGTGGCAGTTCAGCTGCAGCTAATTGCCACTTGTTACTCAAGTTTGAGAGAACTATTTTCTTTTTTTTGATAACTCAGCTACAGTTCTGCTGGCTGGAGAGCCAAAGTGAAAGATAAAGCAAAGGATTTAGTACAGCATTATTGTAAAAATAGTATAATAATAATCTATTACTAGCTAAGACTGTAAGAATGTGTTCTCAGAGAATGCTGTCCTTGATGCAAGCTATGAAAGTCACCATACACATTATGTACTTTATACATAATCATTTAGCTCGTAATATTTACATTGCATTGCATTTGCTTAATGGAAGAGAGAGACAGTGAATCTAATCTGCCCTTTAAGTGCATTTGCCTTTCCACCTCCCTTCTATTCTTTGCTGCCTTCCTCATCAGCTTTTCCATCTTTCCTATTTGTTCCTGAATGCCCCTCTGGACTCCCTTTCCACAGCCCACTCTGGTTGTCCATTCCATTGGTCCACAGCCCTGTCTGTTTTGAAGATTCATGGAATAGTTGGTCTTTACAAGCTGCTACATATGTGCACCTTTCTTTCCATGCTGTACTTCCTGTTCAATGACAGCTGTGATCTCCCAGAAATGATCTTATGCACTAAAATCACCCCCCCTAACATCTCTTCTACTTTAAAGTAAGAGGACTTCTTACTTCCTTAATTCCTGACATCATCTTTTGGACACAACCCTCTGCATTCTACAATTCCACTATGCAGTTATCCAGTTCCCACATCTTGGTCGCAGCCCCAACCCCTCTGTTATGCTATCAGCCTCCTTTGTAGGACCAGGTTAAAGCCTTGCTGAAGTCAATGCCAACTACACCTACTGCTACTTCCAAATCAAGTTCTGCTGTAACCCAATCATAAAACTGGGCCGGCTTTGACTGACAGCCCCTCCTACCTATGAACATGTTAGCTGCTGTTCTGAAGATTGTTTTCTTGTAGAAATCCAATCAGCCTTCCCTGTTTAGGTCTATTGTCTGCTCACACTGTTCTTTGGTTGTAACACAGGTGACCTACTAAGATGACCCTCTAATAGTGAAAAGGTTTAATTCCTCCCTGAGTCCATCTGTTTTGAAGATACAGAATATTATCAGGTCTCTGATCATAACCGTCTTATTATGTGTTTAAGACATGGATTCCAAGAAGCTTGATAGGTGAATTTTGGCATCTGTATTAGGAACACATAATAATGGGATATGATCAAAGACCCATTTATAATTATTTGTAGTGCATGGAGTTTTATCTAATCTGTGTATTACTAGTTACAAAATTTATAAAAAAAAAAGAAGTGTTACATGTTTTGCCAGCTTTCAAAGCCATAAAGCACTTTGGGAGTGTTATCAGAAAGACAACAACACATACTCTTATTTTATAGAAAGTCAGGAGCACATTACTGGCACAGACAGCAGGCAGAAACAAATGTGTTTTTAATTTTGTCACTGTCATTTGATTGGGCAGTGCTTACAAGTTTAACCACTTTGTGAAATATCCATTCTTAATAACTAAAGCAGGTGTGCTCAACAATTGTTTAGATTGGGTCTCATGCCAAAGGAACTTTTAACTGGTTTACCTTTTTTCACAATATCAGAGTGTAATCACTGCACTCCATGCACTACAATAGTTGCTTTGCAGAAAACTTAGCAAGATTGAGGGTCTGCACTGCATGCTTATTCTACTGCATAAGCGACTTGGATGACACATTTACACAGCAATTATTAACTTTCAAGGTATAGGTACTAAAGGTCCTGCGGGTACAGTAAGGAGGTTTCAGGTTCCCAGTAATGCTTTACAAAGTACTTGAAGTTTTCTAGACTTTCAAACTGTCAAATATTTTTGGTTCAGTTATTTGAACCCTGACATGCCCCCTAGACAAATGCATCTTACCTTCCTTTGTTCTATCTGTGAAGGTTACAAGTCATTAGCTAAGTTTCACAGATTACCTGACATTTTTGTCCATACATCAGTAATCAAAGGACAAGCATATTTCAGAATATCTGCAAATGTTATTAGGGACCTGATTTTTCACAACACCCTTCAAAAAAGGCATAAAACTGTGAATTCCGTAGTTGTAGTAAGAAGAGATAGCTCATAATGAAAGAGACCAGTAGTAAACTAAGGGTTCCATTCTTAAACACTGAAAAAAAAATATTCTAAAGGCAAATAAGATGCACCTGGATTACTTAGTCTGGCATTTACGTCTACTACTGGATAAAGTAGAGATCACCATACTTAACATATAACATTTCTTTTTATGCCGTACCTCAAAACAATTGCTTTATATTTATCCCATACAGGTTTGCATTATGAGCTACTTGTTCTTGTAGGCTGAACCAACTTCAGCCACTCTATCTGTGGAATTATACTTCCCTGCATCTCTTCTGAGACGTCTAATTAGTATCTTCAAATTGTGTATTTTTGTTCTTAGAACTTTATTTTCTGTGAAAGATTGTTCTCACTTGGATTTGAGGTATTTAAATAGTTCTGTCATGTCCCTTTACTGTCTTCCGGCTTTAGAATTATACACATTAAGCATGTCTAGTCCCCCTTTATGGTTCCTGGCACAATTGGACCATGCACCATTTTTTCTGCTTGTTTTAGAATTGTGCTGTTGCTACTCCCTCCTACAGATGAGTAGTTCTCTCCCTGCCCACCCCAACCCTTGATATACACACATATATGCATTACTCTGTGTTTAGAATGAATTTAAGCTACCTTGTTTTAGACCAGAGAAAGTTCTTCCAAAGCTGCTTCTTATCATTTTGTGCACCTACCTTTGTATCAGCCTTTGTGTCACCAGCAAGAAGACAAGTCTGGCTGCAGTACCGAACCTGGGAGTATCCCATTTGGTATTACCATTTCTCGAAGTCTTTATTGTGATCCTGTGTGTCCTGTGTGCTCATATTGCCATCCTCTAGAAACATGCCAAGTCAAATTCTTTATTAAAACCTAAAAAGTCAAGCTTACAGCCTCTTTCTGGTTTAACATTCTGGTTACCCAGACAAAGCACTTTCTGGTTACCCAGACAAAGCACTTTCTGGTTACCCAGACAAAGCATTATACTGTATTTGCTTAACATGATCTTGCTAATATAAATTCATGCTTTTTGTATCCAGTGCCTCACTGCTTTATAAATATTAAATTATTATTTCCTTCAGTAATGGTGTCATTTTTTTTGTTACTATGACCCAAGATGAACTTGCATGAAGATCATTTGAGTGAATGCTTTTCACCTGAAAAGGAACTCATCCTTGTTGCAAGTATATCTAAGTTAACATCTTTTGTGCAATTAACTATGAAAAGTAACACTTTCCTCATAGTTTTGGCCAGTTGCGATACTGTTAATGGGATCTATCTAGCTATATATGATATCTGTCCTGCCTTATATGTAGGCAACACCAACAGAAAGTTTAATGATAGGATATAGCAGTTTCAATCAGATGTTAAAAGGGGGTGTACTCAGAATGGTCTCAGCAAACATATCACCAAGGGTGAACGTCATCAATTTTGTTTGGCTGCTCTGCAAGTAATTAAAATTTAAGTTGAGTGATATAGACGTTTTAACTGAAAAGCTGAGTATAAATGGATTCTTAGACTCAGGGCAGGTAAGTACCCTGGTTTAAACAAAACAGTCTCTTTAAAGCCAGTCTTGAAATTAAGACATTTTAGAACTTGATTTATTCTAATTAATTGATTGTATTTCAATGGACTGTCTGTGACTTGTGATTGGTTCTGACTACATTTATAAAGATTCTTATTCTTACGTGTATTTTTTGGGTCTACTTTGTTTCATTGAATCTCATTTCACTGAATTTCATTTCACCCCGAGCACATCACAGAAAAAAAGAAGTTATGTCTTACCATAAAGTTCCATCTGTGTTGTGGATCTTTATTCGTTAGGACTGTCAGTTCCGTCCTCGGAACCAACACGGCTGTTACCAAGCTCGCTCCAGCCAAAAACTCTCAGCTAAAACCTACCCACAATGGCCCTCTCATAGTCTCTTCATATTGAGTTTGTCCGCCATTATACTATAGAATTAATAATAATTATAGCAGGAGGCTCTGTCTGAGTAGATATCTTAACTAATAAGGAAATCCTGAAGTCCACCAGGAGTCCAGGCAGGGGAAAGGAGGGCAGGAAGTAATGAATGAATAAAGATCTATCTCACAGATGGAACATTATGGTAAGACATAACTTCTTTATCTGATGTTGTAAATCATCTTTAGATCGTTATTCAATCCTTACTGTTAGGACAGAGTCCCCAGCTACTTGAGCCCTGGGTGGCCCTAAGGAAGGACATTCCTGAGCACCATAGAACTAAAAGATGCTTGTCTCCTGGAGGCCAAATCCAATTTGTAATGAGTGATAAAGGTATGAGGTCTTGCCCAAATGGCTGCTGTGCAGATATCATCCATAGAGGCTCTGAAATGAAAGGCCACTGAGGTAGCCATCAATCTAGTACAGTGAGCCTTAATTTTGGAAGGTAAGGACACTTTGTTCTGATGGTAGATGGAAGTAATGGCGTTTGAGCCAAGAAGATTAAGTCATTTTGGCTTACCCAATGTGGGACCTGCAAAGGTCACAAACAATTGATCCATATTTCTGAAAGCTTTAGTTTTGTCCAAGCAGAAACGAAGTTGCCTGTGAACATCGAGGGTATGCAGAAGGTATTCCCCCCTATCCAAATGGCGAGGAAAGAAAACTGGTAGGTCAATAGATTGATTAATGGAAAACCCAGAAATGACCATGAGCAAAAAGGAGGTATCAGTATGTAGGGACACTCTTTCCCTATGAAAAAACAAGTAAGATCTCTTGACACTTAAGGCCTGCAACTCAGATACTCTTCTCACTGAGGTAAGGGCTACTAGAAGTAGAGTTTTCAGAGACAGAAATTTTATATCACAGGGGTTAGAAGGCTCGAAGGGAGGACTAGTTAATGACTGAAGCACCAAAGTCAAGTCCCATGGCTCTATAGGAGGCTGGACCAGAGGTTTAATATGTAAGACTCTTTTCATGAAGGTTTTGCACAGTCGGTGTGACATAACAGATGAATTGTCAATTCCATTGTGAAAATTTGCAACAGCTGCTAAATGCACTGTAATTGTCTATGCTGAAGCTCCTGTGTGCAATAGGGTAGTCAGGTATTGCAGAATCTTCTGAATAGGCATGGAAAAAGGATCTATGTTATGTTCTTTGGCCCATCTAGAGAACCAAGTCCACTTACTAGAATAAAATTTTCTGGTGGAAGGTTTGTGCGAAGCCAGAAGAATCTCACGAACAGGGGATGAAATATCAGGTAGCCTGGCAGTCACTGGAAGTGGAGAAACCAGGCTGTGAGCTTGAGGCTGTGGAGACTGGAGTGACTCAGACCCTGAGGATGAGACAGCAGACCTTGGGATTGATCCAGGATCTACGGGCTGTGAATCAGGTGAGGCCATAGGAAAGAGAACAAGACTTGACGGGGCCAATAAGGATCACTCTGCTTCTCAATCTTTTAGCTTTCTGAAGGAATTTCAGGATGAGGGGACAGAGCATCCCTTAGTGACTCCCCCTGAGGGGGGATCAGGGCAAAATAGCTTCTGCATTTGGTGTTTAGGGGATAAGCAAACATATCACAGCAAGGCCTGCTCCAATGGCAGAATATCTGATCCACTATTACAGGATTGAGGGACCACTCATGAGGCATTAAAATGTTCCTGCTCAGATTGTCTGCAATAAGATTGGAACTCCTGGAAATGTGCGTTGCTATGAGAAAGTGGTTGGAAGCCATTGCCCAATGCCAAATTCTCATGGTTTCCTGATACAGGGGGGTAAGACCTGGTTCCGCCTTGTTTGTTGATGTACCAGACAACAGACATGTTGTCCAATTGAATTGCAATGGTCCTGGAAGGGATGTGTGGAATGCTTGCAACGCTATGAGAACTGCCCTCAATTCTGGGACATTTATGTGCAAATTGGCCTCCATGGGGGACCAGGTGCCTTGGACTGTCTTTCCCTGAAAATGCCCCCCCCCACCCTAACAGGGAAGCGTCCGTGGTCATGGTGGCCCTGGACTGGGGAAGACAGAATGGTCGACACCAAAGATTTGATTCTGGCTTCATCCACTAAAGAATTTGTTTCTTGCAAAGATTTGTAAGGTTATCATGTGGTCGAGTGGGTGAGTTAAAATCGACCATTGTGATGAGAGAAGCCACTGCAATAGTCTCATGTGCAACCCCGCCAATGGTACCAAGGTAATGGTTGCTGCCACAGAGCCCAGTAGTTGTAGTACAAGGCATGCGAGAGTCTGCGAGAGGAGGACTTGAATCTGGTTTCTTATTTTTGAAAGCCTGTGAGGAGGGAGGGAAGCTTGTTGGAGATGTGTGATTTGTCCATGTTGATCGTGATACCTAGGTGAAGAGCAAGGCCTTGAGTGTAAGAAAGACTGAGAATGAGAAGATTCCTGGTCGAGGCGGTAAGGACCCAATCATCTAGATATGGAAACACCTGGAATCCTTGTAGTCGGAGATGAGCTACTACGACTGCCATGCATTTGGTGAACACTCTGGGGGCTGTCGAGAGACCAAATGGCAGTACCCTGAACTGATAATGATTGCTCCCAGCCTGAAGTGGAGAAAACTCTGGGAGTATTTGTCCATCTTTATATGGTAATACGCATCCTGGAGATCTATAGAGCACATCCAGTTGTCCTTCTCCAGAAAGGGGAGACTGGACTGTACCGTGACCATCCAGAATTTTTGAGGTTGGATGAATTTGTTTAGTAAACTGAGATCCAGTATTGGTCTCCAGTCCCCTTGTCTTTTTTGGCACTAAAAACAACCTTGAGTAAAAGCCAGATCCTCTTTGGTCTGGTGGCACTGGTTGGATGACTCTTTCTTAGCAGCTTTATGATTTCTAAAGCTGCGACCTCCTCTGACCAGGTGAGACATCGGGAATTTGTTTCACGGGTCTGGGAGTGAGATCAAAAGAGATATTATAGCCTCTGGATATTATCCTCTGCACCCACACATCCATTGTTATGAGTTGCCAGGCCTGTAGGTGCAGGGAAAATCGACCCGACTGCTTCCAGAGGAAAGCAATTGGGCCACTGTTCAGGAACCCTGGAAGGGTCTGCCAGAGAAGGAATCTCTAGCACCCAGGTTACGTATACCCCCTCTGCCCTGAAAGGGGCATCTTCCAAATGAGTTGCCCCCTTTTCCCAGGGGGGGATTGCTCATCATGAGTGTCACAAAAAGATCCTTGGGACTTCTTGAACAACAGTTTTCCTCCCCTCTGATTCCCGGAGTAGGGCCTCTGGGGGGTGCAAAAACTGATGCCCAGAGCAGACAAGGTCTTTCTGTCCTTCTCACTATGTGAAAGTGTCTCTCTTACTTTGGGACCAAAAAGGGAAGACTTAACAGGCACGTTGACAAAGGAAGATTTAAAGGGGTCCGCGAAGTCACACAAATGCATCAAAGCATGTTGTCTCATAATGATGCCCGATGCAGCTGCTCGAGCTACGCCCCTCAGTAGTGTGAGAAATCAAGCACATCGAGTTGTTTGCGATTGATTCCAAGGTAGCTAGCTGAGAGGCAACAGTATCACGCACCTCCTCAGGCATTACCTCCACCAAACAGGCAGACATTTCAGAAATTAGGTCTCTTTGGAGGCGAGTAAAGTTTGCCAGGTAATTCAGTGACCAGATGGCAAAGGTCACTGAAGCATACGTCCACTTCCTCAGTCTGTCTATAGCCCGAGACTCCCTGTTCAGGGGATGAACAGTGGAACTATCTTCCACCAGTTCCTTCTTGGTGGCCACCGCCATGACCATGGAATCAACTACCAGTTGTTTGGACCAATTGGGCTGGTCTTCCAGAGTGGACAAAACTTTATCTGGCCTCCCGGGGGATGGGTTCTATGTTATCCAGGGCCTTTCAGGCATGCTGCACAATAAGCCTAATGAGCTCATCTGCAGGTGGGGTCACTCAGGAAGTAGATGGCTGAGCACAGAAAGCCTGCAAAAACACCAATTCCTCCAAAGAAGGGTTGGAGAACTTCCAGTCTTCCCTCTGCTTGAAAATCTCGAGAATGTCTCCAAATGAGACATCTTCCATGGAAACCCTTCTCTCTCATTGCAATCGGTGTCTTCAGTGATGGATTCCTCAGGGATTCAAGATGCTTCCGCTTGCAAAGTTTCTTCTGGGGTGGCTCCCCAGTGGGACCTTCTGAGGATGACTGTGGAGAAAGGGTTCCCTTGAAGGGCAAGTCTTGCAGCTCCCATGCTCAAGGTTCCAGAGTAGGAGGGTGAGACAGCTGCAAGCTAAAGGGGGAAGTTCTGGTTCCAATGCCAATGGTGTCAACTGTGAGCCTGTTGAAGCAAGGACCCTCTCCATCACCTAGAAAGTAGGCCCACCTGATGAGGGATGGGAGCCCGGAACAGAGAAGGACCTTGGAACCAAGGTCACACCCCGCCCCGAGGAGCCTGCCTCCAGGTGATGAGCTCCAAGAGGACCGGCAGCTGCCAGGAGAGCCATGGCCATAGACAGCGCCACAGAAAAAATCGGCACCGAGCTAGGTGCCATTGTGCCAACCGCCCAATCATTGCTCAGAGAGTGCCCCAGATCCAAAGGAGCCATGGTGCCAAGAGAAATCGGTGCCGACAGGGAAGCCTCCTCTGTCGGAGCAGAGACAGTATGTACCAGGATGGTGATCGATACCAAAGTCTCAGAAACCCAGGTGGAGGTCGGAGGAGGATAGACAGGAGAATATGCCTTGAAAGCTTCTGCTCCAAGGGGGAGGGAAGACCTGGTCTGGGTAGTTAATCCTCTAGCTGCCAGAAGTTGTCCACAACCCTCACTACATCTTGTTCCAAAAGACTCTTGGTGGATCTGAAGGATGCTGTCGATGGGGAATCTGGTCTTTCAAGCAAGGGACTAAATTGCTGTCCCAAAAAGGGGTCATAAGAAGGAGAATACCTAGTTCTTGGAAGGTACTCGATCTTCGGAACTGAAGGAGTCATTACCAGAGGAGCCATGTAAGACATCGGCACCGTAGCTGGGGAAGGTGTCGATGCAGGATCAGTAGTAGGGGCCTGTGTTACAAAGTCAGCACCGCGGGAGATGGTCCCGAGGTCGGTACCATGAAAGGAGTCCGAGTCAAAATCAAAGGTGGCACCAAGGGAGAAGACAAGGACCCTGGTGCCGAAGTTGTCTGTGCTGATGGTGCAGGAGAAGCCCGGTGTCAACTCGGTTCTGAAGAGGACAGAGATGTCGGAGCCAAAAGACCATTTCTCCTTATGTCTTTTAATGTCTTTATGCTTAAGAGGTGGTGAGACCTCCATCCCAGAAAGAGCCTCCGCAAAGGGTGATTTTAACATACTCTTAAGGATAAGTTTGTTCTTTCTTTCAGCCAATGTACGGTTGCTGAAGCTAGAACAAATGTCGCAAGGAACATTAAGGTGGTCAATGCCCAAACAGTAAACACACCGGGTTGTGACCATCAGAACTGGGCCACTTACGCCCACACTTACCACATTGTTTGAAACCAAGCTCGGCCTTATCTACCATAATACACAGTATAACCACACAACAAACTATATAACTAACAACAAGATGAAAGGAAGCACACTTTTTTTTTTTTTTTTTTTTTTTGTTACAGATAAGAGGAAAGAGTACCAACAATGGTACAAAGAAATACCAAACGTAAGAGAAGGGCCTACAAAGGCAAGAAGAGAGGGAGTAGTACCAACGATGTTACGAAAGAACTACCAAAGGTAGTAGGTAGGGCTTAGTCAGAAAAGAACAAAGTAGAGATAGGAAATAACTTTAGACGACAAGAAAAAAACTATCTTACAACACACTAGAGTCGAGAAAAAAAAACAAAAGCTAACATTTAGCTGAGAGAAGGCTTGGCACGTCTGGCGAGGGACGTGGCAAACGAGATCTGGAGAGACTATGAGGGGGGCATTGTGGGTAGGTCTTAGCTGAGAGTTTTTGGCGGACGTGAGCTTGGTAATGGCCTTGTCAGTTCCGAGGATCGAACCGAAGTCCTAACAGTAAGGAATGAATAAAGATTTACATCAGATTACAAATTTCTGAAAACTCATTTCACTGAATCGAACTTAGTATATATAAATATGTGTGTATATATATATATATATATATATATATATAGAGAGAGAGAGAGAGAGAGAGAGAGCACTGTGTAGAGTACTGTAAGGCAAGTAAAAGGTATATGCCCTTTTCCCCACTGTAGTCTGATCCCAGAGTTAGTATATATAATTGGGGGGGTCATAGCCCCCCCATCTTGTTTGTTTTATATTGTATTTTACCAAAAACTTTAAAACAATACATTTTACACAATAGACATGCATAGTTATAACATCAACGACTCTCTCTCCAGAAGACAATATGTACTCTAAGTGGGGGGCTATGCCCCCCCCACACCCCTATGTGGGGGGCTGTACCCCACACACACATCCCTAACTATATATACTAACTCCAGGATTGCACTACAGTGGGGGAAAGGGCACTTTTACTTTTTTTTTACCTTTTACTTGCCATACAGTACTCTACACAGTGCCATATTTACTAATTGCAGTTCAGTGAAATGAGTTTTCAGTAGTTTTCAGTAATTTGAGATTTCAGTTTAGTGGTCGGGGTGAAATGAAATTCAGTGAAATCAGATTCAATGAAACAAAGTAGGCCCATATTTTTTAAATGCCTGAGGAAGCACTTGTATGTGTGAAAGTTTGTGTAGTTTTAGTGGAGTTACTTGAGATGGACTTTGGTCTTTTTTTCTGTCAAAGTGTACACGGCTCCATCTGCAATTGCTTCTGCACATAATTGTGTACTGCCTTTGAGGCTGCAGGAATAGCTAATGAAATTATGTTTGTCCTTAGCCTGGGAGGCTATTTTACCTCAAATTTGACTTTAGTAGAATTGATTTGCCCTCCGAGTTGCTTGTTTAGATTGATGAAATAGTTTTTATTTGTTGGGCACTGTACTTTTTAATTTTTGCATTAAACTTACTTTTGTTATACAGCCTTTTGGTGTTAGATAATTTGCCTGTTATTCAATGCACACATCTTGACCCCCTCCCCCCTTTTTAACATTCAGTGGAATGCTAATACCAAAAACAGAATCAATAGATGTTTGCAAATGAAGTGAAGGCAACAAAGTCTCATCATAACATCGTAATCCATCCATCCACAGCCCCCTATTTTCTGTTTTCATCTCATCTGATATTAATATTGACAAGTGCTCATATTTATGTTCTATAGTCACCGAATGTAGAACACACTGCTTCAAACAGCCCTTGCTGATTTGTAAGGATACTTTATATATACAAACTGTATGAAAACCAAAGTGCTGTGGATTTATTTAACAGTGTTTTTCTCTCTAGTTCACTTTGTCCAATTTCAATGAATTGTGCATAATCTGTCTTCCATTTTCTTGTAATTGCCTTTTGGCAATAATCATTATTAGGAACAAAATGGCATTTTCCTTCTTTGTATAGTACATAGCCACATCACACCCTAATAAGAATAACATTTTATTTATTTATTATGTATGTATGTATGTATGTGAGTAAAACCCCACATATCATTTGAGCTAGAACCTTCTAGAATCCATCAAGTTTCTGACAAGACTTAAAAATACGCTCTCGAGTTAATAAAATACCGAACCAAGTACAACGTTTACAAGTACAACTAGCGCAATAGTAGAGTTCGTAAAATACTCTGATCACATTTCCAGCAGACTAGGTCTACATTTAGAAACATCCTCCTCAATTTATGCAGAGCAGAGAAATATTTGTATAAACATCCCATGCAAATCTTCAAAATCTCCTGGAATGTGTAACATACCATGACCTGACAGATCCAACACCATGTATCAGTTATCGTAACATCCAACAAATCCTCTTACTCATTCTTTAATGCTTGCCGCACCCCTGGGGTGATATCCCTTAAAGCATTGAACGTCCTTCTTACTCATCAACCCACACATAGTTTTTCCGGTAGCATCAGAGATAATGATATCAGATCAGGAGGTCCTAACACTAACTTCTGATTGACTTAATGCTATAGCAAAGTTGATTGCAAACCTCATACTTTGCTAATTAAGTCCCCAAGTGGCTACCTTTTCCAGATCTGAGATCATCTGAGATCACTAAATGCAATGCTCCTCTTTCTTCAGGAGAGTTCAATAAAAATTTAAATGAGATCACATCTACTTCTACAAACCTGCTGTCATCTTAATCTTCATCACTAGATAACCTGCTGTCATCTTAATCTTCATCACTAGATAAGTTACTTAAATTTACCAGCAAGTGCTGGTATTAGGGACTGTACTAGACTAGGACACAACAGGGCACATGCCTGGGATATGAAATGGTGTGTCCTGGTCAATGTCTTGTTAAAAGTAAAAAGATATGCCAGCCACATTTGGCCCTCCAGATCCCAATAGCTAAGAGTTAACTTTGGCATGAGTTACTATATTGAATAACACATACTCAATTGTAATTTTATGCAAGGTGAAAACCTATTTTGAAGCAAAATTCAGCACTATTCCACTTTCATATTTAACCTCTCTAACCTGATTTATGAGCCTTAGTTAAATTATTGTCCTCAACACCACCCTTCATTTGCATTTCTGTGCCCCTATTTGTCTGAGGAGCAGACAACGTGCCAAGAAGGAAGAATCTTATTTCAAGTAGTGGGAGTTTGAGGGAATCACTATGAGAATGGAGTAGAACTGGTGATGGGAATACTGCTGTGGTCAGTGAGCAAAAAAAAAAAATTGGTTTAGTGCACTAGTCATTATAGTCTGCAGACTGCAACAGGGTACTCAACTCTGAGTGAACAATGGACATTAGTTAAAATAAAAAAAATCAAATAGTGTGTAAATGAGTGACAATAAAAGACATCAACAACTGAATAAATGTCCTCGAGGTGCTATCAGCTCTTTAAACAATACAAGCAGATTAAACTAAACAAATAATTCCCCGGTCAGGCACTTTCATCCTGAAACACCAGCACTTCTTCAGAGCCATTAAAATCTTAATTGACACTTCTTTAAATAGAAATTTAAAAACTAACCTGACCAATCACAAGCCATTAACAATATAATAAAATCTATTCACATTAAAATATGTAAAATGACACAAACCCCAGTCCTATAACTTTATTACAAAACCAAAGCCCTATTTTTAATACTAGGCATAAGGGAACAAAACTCATTAATACCGGGGACAACTGTAGTATTAGCCCTAAGCTGCCAATAATATACTACATTTTCCAATTTATTTTCCCAAACCCCCCAGAATGTCCCTCTCCACAATTTCCAGTATCCCAAAATAAAATTTTTATATGATCGATTTTTAAGGTATCTAAAAAGGGCATTATCCTCGCTCCCTTGTCTAATAGCATACAGGTGCTCATAAATTTGTTTTCTAAAAGTTCTTTCCATTTTCCCTACATAAAAATGTTGGCAATCTTGGCAAATCACTATGTATACCAAACCCCTTGACCCACAATTGCCAGAAGCCAATTTCACTTTAGCAGGTGGTTGACCACTACTATGCTTTGTTCTTGTAATAACTACAAGGCCCACACCTCAGTGTCCCTTTGGTTGTCAATCTATGGGGGGGTTGGGTGTTTCAACAAATATTTTAAATTAAAACCAGTTTTGTAAACAAATCTAGGGTTATTCCCAAATATATCACTTAATTTACTAGTACTTTTGAATAAAACCTAATTCTTATTCAAAATATCCCTTACTTACCTCACCATACATCAGTACCACAGAATTAGTGAAGGAATTCTTATTATAGTCAGTCTTATTGGTTTCCATTGGGAACCCTAATAATAGTCTATACTTCTTCCTACATCCTTCTATCACCTGATCACAAATATTTAGTACTAATTGGGTGGGGTATCCTCTATCCTTAAAAACACATACTAGGGTACCCATTTCAATTTTGCAGGTCTCCAAATATAAACGCATACTGGCAATTCATATCATCTGGCCTTTAACTATGTTCTTCTTAGTAAAACTAGGATGACTGCTACTATAATCCAAACAGTCATTCGAGAAAGTTGGTTTTCTATAAATTTTTTAGCAAAAACCTTCATTCTCATAATCTTTGGATAATGTTATATTCAAGTAATCTGTACTCTTCTTAGAATGTCCAAAAGTAAACTGGAAGTAACTACAAATTTCATTCATAAATTGAACAAATTTGTCCTGTTTTCCTGTGTTTTTCCAGAAAATAAATATGTCATCCAAGAATCTTAGATAACAAAACCAGTGATTACTATAAATAATCTCCAGGATGTGTCTCCTCTCCTTAGTATACATAAACCAGGTTAGAAAACAATGGTGCACAGCTTGCACCCATTGCCACACCATGAGTCTGCCTGAAATACCCACCCCCCCTCAAAAAGAAAAAAAAATATTTTTCAAAATTATTTCCATCAACTCCATTAAAAAGTTGATCAAAGAACCCCTAAGGGCCGTTTGCTCCATAAGGGCTTCATAGAACTGGGCCAGTCCCTCTTCATGTGGAATGGACGTAAATATATCTACTATATCTATTGTCAAAAAACAACAAGTGTAAGTATAACATTCCTGTTTAATCCTAGACAGGAAATCCCAAGAGTCCCTTAATATCTGATCAATAGGAAGTAAGGAATTCCTCACCAGTCTATCAAAAAATATACCAGGGGAATAAGTAGTGCTGTTATGTGATGGTACTATAAGTCGAAAAGGGGGGGGGTCATAATATTTGTCTGAGTTTGCAGTATTCTGAAAATTATTGTAATTGTAGGATGGTCATTAACCAAAACATTAAACACTTCTTCACTTACAATACCCTGAAAAAGTGAATCCTCCAAAACTAACTGGATTTTTCGTATGTGCTATATTAATCTCATTTCTAGATATGACTTCATATTTCTCTTGATCTTGCAACACTGTGAAACTCTGACAGTTGTAATCCATTTTTTCTACAATAACCATCCCCACCCATTTACTGGGTTTCATAAATCTTAAATTAGGGTTAGCCCTTAGTTCTGTTAACAGCATAATTTCCTCTTTGGTTAAATCATAATATCTTTTCTTGTTGTTACCATATAATTTAAAAATCTCCTGGGTACAAACTCTCTCAAACTTTGCTAATGTGGGGTGTAATGGGGGATTGTCACAGCCCTTAAGGCTAAACAACACACCTGATACACTTGTAATAGGTGACTATCATCAGGCACACTGACGTCCCGCTCACCAGGCTGAACAAGGAGAAGGTCACAGTGAGCTGCCTGTCGGGTGCTAGGATCCGCCACATAACACAAGCACTCAGGTCACTCCAAGGCAAGTACAAATATGACTCAGTCATTGTCCATGCTGGTGTGAATGACCTGAGACGTACCTCCCTGGACTACATTAAAAGAGACATAGAGGAGCTCTCTGAACATGTGGCCCAGGCCGGTATGACCCTGACCTTGAGTAGCATCTTACCCTCACCAAGAATGATGCCACAATATGAAGACAAGATGATCAATTTCAACAATTGGCTTAATTATTGGTGTCATTCAAAGGGGATCCAATGCCCGTCAGCCTGGGATGACATGCTCGACAAGCCATGATGCTTCGCTAGGGACAGTTTGCACCTGTCACCCTTGGGCTTTCGGATATTGGCAAAGGCTCTTGCTATCCCCATAGTGCCTTTTTTAGGCAAGGCTCAAAAGACAAACCCACCTCCATAGGTATCACAAGGGATAAGAAACTAAGAGTAATGCTACTCAACGCCAGAAGCCTAAACCTCAAGACGCACGCACTCGAAACTCTCCTTAGCATGGAGAAAATCGATATCTGTGTAGTAACAGAAACCTGGTTCAAGGCTCCCAAGAGCACCCCAGCACTACCAGGTTATACCTCATACCATGCTTTTCGGCCCCAAAACTTGGACCGACCCACAAAAGGAGGGGGAGTATCAATATTCGTCAAAGATACCCACACCTCCAGGTTGGTGGCACAGCACGAAGCATCAGAGACTATCCATGTGCAACTAACAGTGGGTAAAACTGCCTTCCAGTTTATAGCCTGCTACAGACCACCCTCCCTAACCCAGGAACCCCACTCGGCCTTCATGAGAACACTGGAAAATATGAAGGTCTCTCCAAACACCATTATATTGGGCGACTTCAACTACCCAAACATAGACTGGGAACATTACTCTAGCTCCAACACCGTAGCCCAAAGGTTCCTAGAATTTATAAACTCAAATGGTGTGGAACAACTTGTTACCACTCCCACAAGAGGGGAAAACATACTGGACCTGATCATCACCAACATGGGGACTCTATGCTCCAGACCAGAAGTGTATCCCTCACTGGTAAGATCAGACCATAAACTAATCTCACTGGATGTTCACATCCCGACACCACCCCCTGCCCAGAAAACCAGTGAAAAACTTCTCTAAAGCAAATTTCACACACCTCAAAACTGAGGTGGAATCCTTCAAAGCCTCCGGGCCTGTGGAAAATACGGCCCAGACTGCAGAATCCTTTATAAACGCATTCTATGAACACCTTCAGGAATGCATGGATCATGCGATCCCAAATAAAACCAAGACCCAATCCTCCAAAGGCAGACGTCCTGTCTGGTGGACCCCAGCCATAAACAAGCTATACAATAGAAGGAGGAAGCTACTAAATGATAGAGCAAAATTCCAAAAAGGGAAGGCATCTCTGATCAGTAATAGCAAAAAACTACGGGCACTCATAAAATCGTCTAAGGCCAGCTTCGAGAGAAAAATTGCACAGGACACTAAGGATAATCACAAGGTTTTCTTTAGTTATGTTAGGAACCTGGGTGGTAATTCCCAGATATGCTCAGAATTAGTCCAACATGATAAAAAATACACCGAACCCACAGACATTGCCAACATCCTAGCTGACAAGTTCAGCGCAAACTTCTCCCCCCCCCCCACCAAAAGGGCAAATATCTATTCCAGCAGAGTGCTGCCCCCCTGACATCTCGGATGCTCAGGTAAGAGCCGCCCTCTCCAAAGCAAAAAACACAGCATCAATGGGACCAGACGGTGTCCCGGGCTGCGTCCTACATGAACTCCAAGAAGAGCTAAACCCAAACATAAAACTACTGTTCAATCTCAGCCTTACTACAGGATATGTACCGAAAGAGTGGCGTACAGCAACTGTGGTCCCTCTCCACAAAGGTGGTGCCTCAACGGATCCTGGAAACTATCGCCCCATAAGCCTGACTAGCTTGGTCTGCAAAGCTATGGAAAGGATAATCATGGACCTCATAAATAAAGATATTGGGGACCTACAGACACAGGATCCTACCCAGTTCGGCTTTGTTAAGGGCAGATCCTGCCCCTTAAACCTGGTTGATTTCTTTGAAACAGTCACCAAGGCCATTGACGAGGGGAAGGTGGTCCACACAGCCTACCTGGACCTCGCAAAAGCCTTTGATACAATACCCCACTCGGGCATTATAGATAAGCTCACCAGCTTAAATATAAACCCCTATGTCACTAGATGGGTTGCAAACTGGCTCAAGGACAGAACCCACATGGTTAGAATTGCTGGAGCCATGTCAGACTCCAAACCAGTTACAAGTGGCGTCCCACAAGGCTCAGTCCTGGGACCTCTCTTGTTCAGTATATATTTCTCAGAGGTACAGGCCAACACAGAAGGACTGTGGCTGACCAAGTTCGCAGATGACTGCAAACTGGGTGCCATAATCGACTCTCCAGCCGACACAAGCATCCTCCAAAAGGGCCTCATAGAAACAGACAACTGGTGCCAGAGCCATGGCCTCAAGCTAAACGCCAAAAAGTGTATAGTCATCCGCTTAGGCAAAAACAAAGTGCCCACAAATTACCACATAGGTGGTAATCCATTAAGTACAGAAGAAGTAATTAGGGACCTGGGGACCCAAGTTGATAACAATCTCTCATTTGACAACCACGTGGCCAAAGTGGTTAGAAAAACATTTTATATAGCCTACCTAATCATGAAGGGATTCACATCTAGATCAGGGGAGGTCATTGTGCCTCTTTACTCATCCCTCATCAGGCCCATAATTGAGTACAATGCCCCTTTTGGGATGTACCTTACCAGACACCTGCAGCAACTGGAAAGACCCCAAAAATACCTCACCAAGAGGATCAAAGGGCTCAAACAGATGCCATATGCTGCCCGGTTAAAGAAACTCCAGCTCTACTCAGTGGCATACCGCCTGTTCAGAGGCGATCTGTGCCGGACGTATAAAGCCATGTCCAACCTGGAATTAATGGACATGCTGCACCTCAGAAAATCCAAATCCTATCGAGCTACATGCTCGAGAGACTTGAACCTCAGCACTGAAATAAATAGGACATGCTGGAGGGACAGATTCATAACCCAGAGGCTCCCTTCACTCTGGAATAAAATCCCAGTCCAGGTTAGGCAGAGTCTTGATGAGAGGAATCTTGATGAGTGGATGGGAGATCGTAGGTTTACCCCGGGTATGACTTCTGTGTCACTGTTAGACAGAGGCACAGTATACTAACCTCAAAAAAAGGACATAGCAAAATTAATTTAAAATGGGTGGCAAAAGCCAAACACATTCTGGCTAGGCTTATAAATGCCCTAGGGTAGCTAGCCTAGTATGAACCTATGAACCTATAACTCTGCCCCTTGAATTTCTGCCCCTTCTTACCCGAGGGGAACACTAAAACATTACTATTTTTGTCTATTTTTACTTTTATTTTGAAGTCTCTCAGACCTCCTCAAGGGGGTGGGGTGTTTCTGTTCACAGTCATCATCATATCCCATTATAACCAGAGTCCCTGTATCTTTCTAATTGATCCCCACTTGCACTAAAAATAATTTCCCTATTACCAGTGCTATTTTCCTCATAAACCTTTTCATAAGATTTAGGAAAGGGGTAAGCTACTTTGTTCCGGTATTCATTTTCATCTCTAAGCAATTTCTTAAACTTTCGTTTAAAATTAAATTCAGCTTGTTGCTCGACTTTTTCAAACATTGTGTCATATTTAATAGTAAAAGTAATGAACTGAATATCACTAATAACGCTCGCATTCAACCTTTCTAGTTCAATCATTAATTCATTAATCTTTTTAGTGCTTTAGCACTTTAATAATGAATTCCATCAATTCTATGCTGTGACGATCAAACATTTCAAGTAGCTCATCACACTCAGGTTGCCCATTAACCAGTCCATTTGGGAATTTAAACACTTTAAGTCCTCTTGGGACACGTTGGTTCTATTCCTAATGCTTTCAACTAACTATGCATTGTCACACTGAAGGTTACGTACCTTCATTAACATAGTTTCAAAGTTGTTCAACTTCTTTTGCATGTCTCTATTATTCTGCAACTGAGCATTCACATTGAAAGCAAACTCCATGTTTAACCAGTCCCGAAACTTACTGGAAAGCTTTGATTGTATAGTCCCCAGAAACGGTTGACCACAAGAATTAGAATCCTGTGTAGAACTAGCTATTCCTGAAACCGTTCAACCCAGAAGCATTCTTTCACTTAATTTCTCTCGAACCATCCCATTTACTCTCTCTGAAGCTTGAGGGAAGGATCCTGGGACTTGTAGTCTCTCTACTGGATGCTGAAGCTGAGATACTTTTTGTGATAAAACCATCACCAGTCGTGTTAAATTTCCACCATTCTGCACTGGGACCTTGTAATTCAATGAGTCCGGGACAGCATTACCCTCCATAGGTAAAGAACACGCTTTGGTTTTATAATAGAATAAAGTTATAGGACCGGAGTATGTGTCATTTTACATATTTTAATGTGAATAGGTTTTATTGTATTGTTAATGGCTTGTGATTGGTCAGATTAGTTTTTAAATTTCTATTTAAGAAGTGTTAATTAAGATTTTAATGGTTCTGAAGTTGTCCTGGTGTTTCAGGATGAAAGCGCTTGACCGAAGAATTATTTGTTTAGGAAAAGTTTTATTCTTTGTGTACACTCAGTTTGTATTGCTTATACAGCTGACAGCACCTAGAGGATATTTATTGAGACACTGGTTAAAATACTAACAGATATGAGAACATGATGGAACCAAGAAGGGTCATTTCTTTCAGTCTGGCTTTCAAGACTTGCAGCCATTTGACAGCAATGCATGTACTGGCTTTAGACTTAAGTTGACGTTGTGGATGTCCATTGATCATTACATTCTTTGTCTTTATCGATGATTTCCTAATGAAAAGGTGCCGGAGATGAATACTGGACTTTAGGTCATGGTTTGGAGCAGAACATTTTAGGGAGCAGCAAATTTTGATTGTTAGAAGCTAAGTTTACGAGAAGAAGAAACACACAGACTACTTTGCAGTGGGTACAAATAGTGGGTTACCAGGATGGTTAAGAAGTCTTGAATGAGGTACAAATTAGCAAGCGTACATCAGGGAAAATCAGAAGAGAATTGAATGGTAGAGCATTTGTACATGAGGCCAAACAGGAAGTAGGCACTTCAAAGCAACAGTGGACACAGTGTAAATAAGCAGAGAAGGGAGAGGAATGAGATGGACTCTGAGTTCAGCACAGAAGATTAAAGCAGTGAGCTACTAATGCACTTCATCTTGTAGTCCAGTGTTTGATTCTGTTAGTCTCTGAATGCTTACTGTGTGACTCCACTGGAAATTGCTTAACCAAGTGGTGCTCTTGGATTACACCTTAAAAGAAGCATGTGTGATCACTGAGATTGCCTGATTAACTAAAGTAACATAATGTAAGGTGATGGTGAGAATATAATATGGGAACTAATAAAATGAATTTCTATGGCAATTAAGGGGTACAGACCTTAAGGGAGATGACAACAGCATACATAGTAATGACAGTGCAAAGAAATGCCACAAGGAATATCTACAGGGAAGGGGCAAAGGGTGAAAACATGAATAACAGTTTAAAGTGTCAAAGCTGAAAAAAGGGTGAAAGAGATGGAACATAAGCTATTAGGTGGGCAAAGAAGGGGCAAATGAACTTTAATTAAGGTGTCGACTAAGAAAATTAAGTCTAGTTAAAACAATTAAAAATTAAAAAATAGGATCCATGTCATGACACACTGGGAGAAATATGACAATTACTTATTTAGTTATTCGACTTCAGAATCTGTACTTAAATGACAGTATAGGTAAAGCAAGGAGTGTCCGGATACCCCAAATGTGGCAGACAGTTCCTTTACCCCAACGCACATAAAACCAGCCCAAAAGAAGAGTAACCTGCTGGCACAGGGGCAGTAGTACGACTCAAACTTCAGACATGTCCCACTTAGTTTTCAGTAAACCCTAATGTTTATAAACTAAACTAATGTCAGTGAAATGGTTTTTGACTGTGATTCACTAAACTAAATGGCCAGTAGTGGGGCACAGCATCCCCCTCCTTGTCACAAAGAACTGCATATGCCACTTGCAGCTCTCTGTCATTATCCTGAGACAGATTGACTCACAAGCCTGACCCTGAATTACCAGCATGGCTCCATTAGAACAAAGGTGTCAGAATAGTTCAACATTACTGAATAAAAAACAGAAAATTTCAGACTTCACAAGGTTTACGTGTAATAGAGTAAATTTCTGACAAATAAGAATCCTTCCTGCTTTTTCCCATGCTTTTGACTGGATTAAAACCCTAGATGTTATCCAGTAACAAGTTTATTATGAAGCATGTAAATGAAAAAAAATATTGAACATTGTAAAGCTTTTTCTGATAAACAATGTACCCTTAGCAGTTTTGTGTCTGATATGCATGTCACTAGAAGACAGTTTGATAAAGAGAAATGGCTTGGAGAAAGTACTTACTGAAAGCATTCAAGTGTTTTCTCAACTGGGAAAGCTATAAAGACATACAAAATCAAATAGCACTTGCTTGTAGCACAGGCTGTACCATGCATCTCAACATGTCTAACCTTTCTTTTTTGGTTAACTTTAGCCTGTCTGTGTAGCTATCAACTTAGAATGTATGTTCCTATTAGGAAGCAAAAATATCAATATTTGAAGATGTACATAGTTGTGTGTGTTAAGTTAATACGTTTTAGGAGGGTATTTTTAGGGGGGGGGGTTGTTTGTTCTGATTGAGGGCTTTCAAAAAACAAAAAGTTATCTAAGATGTAGCATAGGCTCAAATGGATATGACAAGAAACTGTATAAAAGACCAACCTGTCAAACAGTATATACATGTAACATAAAAGTTGGAACTAGACATTTAACAGAAAAGCAGTTATAAAAGGTGGTAATAATAACTATACAAGAAAATGATGCTTTCTGTAATGTCTTTCAATCTGAATGGTCTTACAGATAAACATAAAAAAAGAAAGTAGTAAATTATATTAAAAAATGTATAGTGCAAATAGATATGCTACAGGAGACACACCTGGAAAGAAGTGAATATGTGAATTTGATAAAGAAGGGTTTTCAGGATGGTTAATCAACGGAATATCTGGGGCAAAGGAAAAGAGGAGTACTTATATTAATTGTAGGAGGAGCTCCAATAGTGGTAGAAGAGGAAAAAGAAAGATAATAATGGAAGATACATAGTACTATGGGGCTACTGGCTAGGGAGGAGGATTACACTGGCATGCATTTACATCTCCTATAAAAATTGCTGTAACGGACCTTAAAGAAAATTCTGGGAGAAATAATTAGTTTTCACAAGGAATATTACTTATAGTTAGAGGCTGGAATTTGGTTTACGACAGTGAAGATATATCTGGGGGGCCTAGAAGGGAAAATATAACAAAGGAAGGTAGATTTTTGAAGAAATATGTGAAGGCTGCCAGCCTAACCAGATAGAATTTAAAGATAATTCTGTCATCTGTAAATATTAATGTAACAGTACACTCTGCTGACAGAAAGCTGACCAAGTAAAGCATGTTGTGACCCTTTGATCTAAAGTTAGCTCCAGCCTGTCTAGATGAAGACATTCTTTCTATTGTTTTAACCAAGAGTTAAATTGCTAGATTTAAATATGCAAATGTATTTTTATTGCTCTGCTTCCTGACCAGCTGCAAGATAACACAAGGAGATAACTAAAGAAACAAACAGGCAAAGGGCATTCACCGGACTAGAACTAATTCAATTTATTGTAAGCGCTTTCGAATGTAAAAATTCACAAACTTCTCATCTGAGGAAGTTTCTGAATTTTTACATTCAAAAGTGCTTACAATAAATTGAATTAGTTCTATTCCAGTGAATGCCCTTTGCCCGTTTGTTTCTTTAGTTATTTTTTTTTGTTTTGTTTCTTTAACACAAGGAGATGTTAAGAATGTAAATGTAGTTTCTGTTAACCTGGGAACCCAGAGAAGTATGAAGAATGATGTAATGGGAACCAGGAATGTGATTTTAAAAACAGAGAGAATCAGAGGGCATTAAGCATTTTTGTCTTGACCATCTAACTCACCAGAACTGTCTTGCTCTATATGTAAGTTTATCTTAGACTTGTGTTTTCTCTTAGAAATAGCTAGAAACTAGAAAATTAGATTGTGTTTTTCTTTGATGTCAGAACTGTACTACTGAATTATTTTAAGTATTTCTCTGTGATCTCTGAACTCTTGACTAGCACCGTGTAGTAAAAAGTAATGTCTTGTGTTTTTAATTATTTATTATTAAATATTTTAAAACCTTTCAACTGTGGCTGTTTTGTGTAGAGATAAGTTAAGCTGTAAGAGTACATTGCATATATATGATCCTGTACCAAACCACTCTAATAAGCCTTCATTGTTTAGTTATAATACTAATTGGATAATAATATTGCACAGTAATAATTAGGCACCCTTTTAAGGGCCTTTGAGTAGTTGATAAATATTAGCTGGGTGCTGGCAGTGATTTCTACCATATAGTCTGGGGCACAGCTGGAGAACTTGTGCCAGCCTTCCCCAAAAGTGTCTGTGTGGTTGTATAAACTCTTATCTCAAAGTGTGTGTGTCTCAGCTACTTGGGCAGGGACACGAAGCACTGGTTGGACAAAGGGTGCTGGAGATTTTAGCTTGCCCAGCTGGCTGAGATCTGGACCCTATAGCTGTGTCAGTGTGGGGTCTTATTGGGGACCTGGAGATCAAAGGAGCGACCAGCCTCAGACTGACTGTGATCTCTGTGTGCTCTTAAGGAAAATTGCACTTTACTGTGTGTCTTTGTTATCCTTTCCTCCTATATGATACTTGCCTCACTGGTGTTAGTGGTACTGAGGATTGAGGCTGCTTGACTGCTGGGCCGGGGCACAGGCATCACAAAATTTATGAAAATGTTTGGCATGGAAGATGTGAATTCAGTACTAGAAGTTCGGAGTGAATTTGCATATTACTCACAAAGATACAAAAACTGGGCTAGGCTAGATATATTTTATATCTCACGGGATCCTGTGCACTTAACTGAAGGTCTTGAAATGCACCTAAAAACTATTTCAGATCATGTGCCAATAATAACTAAAATAAAAATGCAAGGCAATGAAATAAAAATGAGACACTGGTGCTTTCCCACCAATCGGTTGAAAAAGAGAGGAATTCAAGAAATGGGTTTTGGAATTAATTCAGGCGTTACTAAAGAAGACAGACTTTTCTTCTCAAAACATAGCTAGTGAGTAGAATAAAACTGAAGTGGAGTTTACAACTAGGGTGGAAATAAAAGAAAGGGAGATATGGTTAAATAGTAACAAGAATTATTTAGAGGGATTGACAAATGTTAAAGCATTGAAAATCAGGAAGAATCTCTCAGAACAAGAAAATGAGCAACTGCAGAATGCTAAACAGAACATAAGGGATTACTTCAACAATATGCATGGGTTTAGAAAGATTGCAGTTAAGCAACTGTTTTTTGATAATAATTCTAGAGCACAAAAACTTTTAGCACAACTCAAGCAACATAAACTAGAAAGGGCCATCACCAAGCTTAGGGAGCCTATAACAAGGAAGATAACAAGGGATCCTGCAGAAGTATTAAACATATTTCAGAAATTTTATGAAAGTTCGTATAAAGCAGAGAAATATGGAAATCAAGAAAAGGTACAGATGATAATGTTTATGGAAGAATTAAATATGCCAAAGTTAGAGGTAGAGGCGGCTCCATTACTAACTGTAGGAAGGGATTGGATAAAAATGGTGAGGTATAACCAATCTACATTAAAGTCCCCAGGAATAGATGGTATTCCTGCGGAAGTTTAGAAGTTAGGAGAGAAAAACTGATATAGATCTGGAAGGTTCTGTTCAACAGTGTTTTAAGAGGAGGAGAAGTTACAGCATCCTGGAAGAAGGTGGTGGTAACGGTAATACCTAAAGATGGTAAAGATCCATCGGATCCAGCTTCATACAGGGCCATTTCAATACTAAACCATGATGATAAAGTGTTTATGTCTATAATGGCTAAAAGAATGGCAAAAGTGACATCAAAATTGAAAGATATGGATCAGTGCGGTTTTGTGAAAGGGAGGCAAACATTTGCCAATATTAACAGAACATTGATGATTCAGAGGGAAGCAGAATGTAAGAAAATACCACTTTTATTGGTGGGTCTTGATGCAGATAAAACATTTGACAGAGTAGACTGGGACTTCTTGAGCAGGACAATGGTAGTATTTGCTTTCCCTGATACAATTATAAGGTTGGTCAGAAGAATGTATGAGGGATCTGAGGCACAAATAAGGTGGGTGGGGTCCTCTCTGATAATTTCTGCTTGAGTACAGGAACTAGGCAGGGTTGTCTACTTTGCTCTTTGTTGTTTGCATTATATTTAGAACCATTGGCAAAGAAAATAAGGGATTCAGAAATTCAGGGATATAATTGGTATGGTAGTCAGGAAAAGCTGGCTGTATTTGCAGATGATATTAATTTATACATGACAAAACCATAAAGGGACATTACAGTGTTGTGAAACATTTTAAAACAGTTTCAAATCTTCTCAGGATACAAAATTAATAAAGCTAAACAAAGGCAATATGTAAATTATGTACCCACACATGAAGTGGTCCAACAATAAGCGTATTTATGGGGACATGTTAAAATGAAGTATTTAGGACTATGGATTACAAATGACTCTGTTGTGGCAGCTAAGGATATGTGAGAAGAAACTAAACAGAAGATAATACAAAAGTTGAGAAACTGGAAACTTTGTTATATGGATATGGATACTAACATGCAAGCCATTAAAATGTTTTTAGTCCCTTTAGTCTTATACACAGGTAGGACATATTTTTATCAACCAGAGGAGAAGCTGTGGATAGCAATTAAAAAAAGAGTTGAAGGATTTTATCTGGGAAGGGAAGACAGCAAGGGTCAAGTAGGATAAACTGATTCTTCCAATAGAACAAGGCAGACTAGGATTACCCAATTTTGGGGGGGTATTTTAGAGCAACACGGTTAAGGCTCTTGTACATAGCACAAGCAGAAAACTAAAATTCAAAATGGAAGGGAATGATGTTGATAGAGGGAGGAAACTCAAGAAATAAATAGAGATTGAGATTTTGGATGCAGACTTAAGGAGAACAACAAAATCATACAGAGTATTATATTCATAAAATAGCAGGGAGTATTCTAAGAACCAAACCAGCATGAGAATGGAGAAGAAAGATTTCTGCCGATAGGGATGACTGTGGTCAGTGATACAGATAAAAGGCAAGGGAGGGGGCTGGAATTTATTGCAGAAAACTGGCAAAGGACCCAAGGTACTGGGAGCAAATAACTAGAAAGGGAAAGGTACTAGAATGGGAAGAGGCCAAGAATTTATTTCGACTGCAGGTTAGAGATTGCCTTCCCTATCGAGGATTGATATCAGAGAATAGGCACAGAGAAGGAAATACAGGGCTACTGAATGAAAGAGCAGCGCTGGTACAGTTTTTAATAGAATCTAGAACAGAAGCTGCCATTAAAAATGAATAATTAGTAAAGCATGTGAAATACTGCATGATAATTATAAGAATCAGAGGAACTTACAAAGGATTGGGAAGAGAGATTGGATAATCAATTCACAAACAGACAATGGGAGGATATATGTATATCTCCCAAATCTGCAACAAAGTCTAGAAGATTTAGTATATTTGCCTGGAAGTGTTTACATAGGTATATTTATACCCCAAGCAGACTCCAAAGAATTTTTCCTCAGATGGATAGCAAGTGTTGGAGATGTGGCAGACAAGAAAGAGGTGGCTGGGAACATATTTTTGGGAGTGTAATGAGCTGGCAGACATTAAGTATTCCCCACAGACCGCTCTGTCAAAGATGCTGAGTGAGCAGAATGGATGGACTTAGGAGATGATTTTTTTGAGTTATGATAAATTATCAGAATTGCCTAGACATAGTAATGCCTTTCTGAGTCTAATTATGGTGGCTGCCAAAAAAGCAATCATTAGAAAATGGAAATCAAAGTCTAGACCAACTTTACTAGAAGTAGTGAATATAGTAACAGAGATAAAACAACTGGAACTGGGAATCTTTAGAAAAGGGAGGGAGCAAACTACATAAGAAAAATGGGAATTGTAGGAACAATATATGCAGAACAGGAACGAGGTTTAAGAGGCAGGATTTGAGTGAGCCATATAATGCTTAACTGACAATGACTGGATAGATTATAAGGGATGTATAATGCTTGCAACTACAGTTGTTTCAGGTATCTATGTATGTATACTGTTTGCAAATAGTGGTGTCATGTTTGTTTTTCATTTGTATAAATGTAAGATTGCCTATGTCATGTGTGAAGATTTAATAAAGATGTTTGTTGAAAAAAGAATTCTTTAATGTGGTTTTCACAATCTTTTAAAAAAGGAGACAGAGTTTTCATGCTTATTAAAATTCTTATAACAATAAATAAAAACATGTCATATGGAATATGAGAAAGAGATGGTAACAGACTTCGCATTAAATCCACAAGTTTATTCCTCTGCCTCTCCCTAATCATTGGGTAATGATCATGAATGACATATGCAAAATACTGAATGTACTCTGAAAAATGGATTTAAAGGAATCAAAGCAAAAGTATGCTCTTTACCATTAATAAGTAAGATATTTTACAAAACAGGAAGAGAGATGACTAATGCGATATCATAAGTGCAATGTGAGAATATTGCTGCATCAGTTTATTATATGAACGGGAAGTAGTGGGACAGCAACGTCACATGTCAGATCCTTTTTTCATTTTAGCATTTAGATGTCACTATGGACACACGGATGCATTTTTGCTTCATTACCATTAAAGGTGCAGCTATAAAAGAGCCGAAGCAGTGTGTTCTCTTTTTAGTTCTTTTTCATAATTGAAGCGAGCAGCTGATATATTCTGTTTCTCTCAATTTCTAGTCCTCAGTTCAGCAAAGTTTAGCAATGACCATGCTGATCATCGTAGACAAACAGAACTGGAGTGTGTGTTACAAAGTTAAAAAGATATGCTGTCCAGTGTGCTTATTTATTCTATACATTTATTAGCCAGATAAGTCCACTGGACATAAGTGTCCCTTTTCAGGGGTAACCTGGGAACACCGTCTGGTCAAAGTCACACGCCAAGCAAATGGAGGTAGAAGGAATCAAACTCTGACCACAGGAAACAGCTCATTAACAGCTCAGAATCTTAATTATTTACATTTACTGCCAACTGTGTTTATATATGCATCCTCTCACTTTTCCTGCTCTGGTAGGCATAGTTAGTCCTCAAGGACCAACAAGACAGAGGATTTAAACACTCTACGAAGAGACAACACAGGGTATCCTAAACAGTTTTTATGAGAGTGTATATAACCTGATGATCAGGACTATAAATTGTCAAACACTCATGGTGCAGTATGAGGGAAAGATATTCAAATTGTTATCTTGGCTTGGGGGTTGGTATAATGGTAAGGTGTTTACCTCACAGACAGAAGGTACAGGGTTTAATTCTCACCTCTGCAAGGGAAATTGCCTTGGCTTAAAATGGCTAACAGATGCAGCAAGCTTACTAATTACCTATGAACCTATGTTGTTTATATCAGGGAAAAGTTACATGTACTGATACAAACAAGGTCAGTACACATGCTATAAAGGGTGGGCTTCAGAGTTACTATTTTCAGGACAGAAGAAATGCATGACTCCTACCACTTTGTTAATGATGTTAAGGGTCAGTTTGTGGGTGTTCATCTAGTTGAGAGGATAAGACCACCAAAATGTTAAAGCAACTGTCCCACCCACTTATTTTGAACTGTTCAACAACATTTCCATTTAGAGTATAGGTTTTCTGTCATTAACACATTAGACAAACATGCAGGTGAAAGAGGCAAGACCAAAAGAAACTGCATGTCAGGAAGTCTTTATGCCAGTAGCAACAGCAAGGACACTCCCATCAGGGTACCTCCCTACATTTATAATCAGTGACTGTTCCCCTTTAGTCACCTCTTGCACCCGGCCATGTTGTCTGATCACACAGAAGGAAGACTGACCCATTTTGTAAGACAATGGTTTCTGATAACATCAGATAAAACGGTCAAAGGTCATGTCAGCAGGTTATACCATGGAATTTAACAGAGCTCATGTTTCCTGGCTTAATCCAACTACTCCAGAAATCGGCTTCACATAACCCCGCCTTTAATTCTTCAGCTATTGGGCAATCATGTAATATAGTCAGTACTTTGGGCAGAGCAAGAAATGAGATTTTATTCAATATTTTTCTTACCGCCAAAGAAGGAAGATTATTGGAGGCCTACTTTAAAGCTTCACAAACTTGACCAAGTTTAACATAACAGAAAGCCTAAGATGTTGACACTGCAGACTGCCTTCCTCTCTTGATGCAGGACTTATATACTGTGAACTTGGACATACTGGACACCCACTTTTACAACTCATTCATAAAATCTATAGAAATTTAACATATTTCTTGTGAGGGACTCTCTTACCATTTCATTTCCTTGTGATTTTTATTCATCAAATGCATGGTTCCAGTATTTGCACACATCAGACTTATGAGAGTTCACTCAGGTAGTAGTCAGGTATTAGAGAGTGAACCAGTTTGCATATCCAGTGACTGTCTTAAATTTTCACCTGGTGGCTTGTATACTACAGAAATGCTGTTCCCACAGACTGGCATGTGTACTACCTCACATGCAGTATCTCTGTGGCTGAGTGGCACACTGCTTCATATTGTGTGCATGCTAGACTCCTTCCTGCTGCAGATGTTGCTAATGCACCAAGCTGAGCTACCTCCCAACCCCCCCCCCAAGGGGTGAGCAGACATTTAACCACTTGCTCTCATTCTCCTCTGGTTATGAAATGGTTCCGGATGGAGGTCTTTCATTTGAAGTCTCAAACATGCTTCGGCTCCTGGATTTGAACTTTCTAAAAAAAAAAAAAAAAAAAAAAAAACTTAACAGTTCAGCAGACTTCATCTTTGTTAGAAAACACTTGTCTTAACTGTAGTCAGCTTAGGCAGAAGGCTTTTTGAAATGCAAGCCTCAATGTCTAATGAACTATATAGAGCTTCTACAAGGACAGTTTTTTCCTAATATCTCCTTGTATGATATTGCATTACAGCTTGATTACAAAAATGTGACTGTTATGGAATCAGCAATCATTAAGTGTGATCACATAACAGTGACATTTCCAAAGTAATCTGACAGTCAAAAAAAGCATCTTGGGGGTCACCCTCACTTTCCTCTGAACTGGAGTCTGTACCTCCATATCTTTGTTTAATATATATATATATATATATATATATATATATATATATATATATATATATATACATACATACATACATACACACACACACACACACACTAGCTGTAAGACTGATGCATTACGGTGAAACAGGAAGTCCCTGACATATTGCGGTGTCAGCCTTTAAATACAAAAGTCAGGAATCACACGTTAGTGATCACACATTGGAAGTCACATATTAGAATGTCTATCACTAATGTCACGTTTAAGCCTGGCACTCATGAGAACATTAAATCAGGTCTGATAGAGTGTATTAGTTCTGTCTGCCAGTCCCTAGGCATAAGGAAGGACAAGAGCAAGGTATGTGGTGCTCTTTTTTATAACCAGTCCCCCTAGAACAACTCCAGGATAAAAATGCACATAGACACCCCATGGGACAGGCAGCTGCAGAGAACAATTAACACTGGGATGGACTGAGGCCTGTTTCCAGCTCTTTCCTATTTTTTTTAATGATGTCCTGGGACAGTGATCATATTCTGTGAACATCTGCTGTGAGGATGAGTAATTTCACATAACGGCATTATCCTTATGCACGCTTATAATGACTAAATAAAATTATATATATATATATATATATATATATATATATATATATATTGAAAATAGTCCTAGCCCCAATGCAGATAGATGTAGAACTCAACCCAAAACAAGGATATGGAAGCAGCAAAGCTGATTGTAGTACTCGCTGAATAGTCCACTCAAATAATCCAAAACAGTACATGTAAAACGTTAGCGCTTTCACAGATATACACTCCGCTTCCTCAGACGTGTTTAAAACTAAATTCATGCCTCCTTTTTATAATGCATTTCACTTAAGCAATTAATCAATTACTACCTTAATTGGCATACAAGTCACTATCAAAAACAAGTTTAAAAATCTTTTCTGCTTAAATGAATAAAGAAGATATGCTAACATATTTCTTCATCACTTGTAAATTGTGTTACATAAAACTTAGTAATAAAAACTTAGTTATAAAAACTATAAACATGAATATAACAATGACCACCATAAAATTGTCAAGTTGTATAGACCATAAAATGCATGAACAACAACCGTTTCTATCTAAGAGGTCTGGCTTTAAGCACTGGCTTAAGAGGAACATTCTCATTAAGCCCCCTTCCTCTGTGTGCTGCAAGCCTAAGTATCCACTTCACCTCTGCTTGTTCAGTCAAGTTTACGATCTCTCCTAACCTAATATTACTAGTCTGCGCATGTAGTACTTGAAATACAAATACATGCTCGCTGCGTTTGTGGAGTGTATGCTTTGCTAATGCACTATAATCTTGTTCCCTAGATAGGCAATATACTTGATCCCTTATACGTTCCCTAAGTGTTCTATTAGTTTTTCCTACATAAAAACTAAAACAGGCTTTGCAATGAGCTATATATACCACATTTTTGGTATTACAGTTGGTTTCACACCGAATTTCCCATAATTTGCCAGTGTCTGGGTGTTTGAAAAACCAGGACTCATCTATGGCAGTACACTGGGCACAGTTACCACATTTCTTTGTTCCCAAATGTGGGTTGTTGTGTCCCATTATCCAGGAATTACTCAGATCAGAATAGCATAATTGCTGTTTAAGATTTTTCATGTTTCTATACGAGTAGGTTGGCTAATTACCTACTAACTCCCTGGTCCTGTCATCAACTAGGAGCATGTTCCAATTAGAGGAAGTGGCTTCTTGAATCTTAGTGATATTGTTACTGTATGGTAACACCACAGGTAACTTTGTGTAAATGTTACCTTTATCAGGGAGAACATTATCCCTTTTTGAGTAATTAGGTTTGGCTTTTGTATATCTAAGCTTACTCACTGTTGTGTAAACTCTGTTAACCTCCTGTTTGTAATATCCTCTTGCTAAGAAGCCTCCCCTCAACTTGTCCAATTCATCATGCAAAAGAGAGTCATCGCAACAAAGCCTGGATACGCTCATTGCTTGTCCCTTGACTATGTTGTCAAATACCTTTGGGTTATGCATGCTACTCCTGTGCAGAAAAGCAGGCCTGTAGCATGGTTTTCTATAAACCTTAGTCAGGTACCTACCATTGTTGTGGTAAACCGTTACATCTAGATAGTTAATGCTATTCTCTGAGAATTCCAATGTAAACCTCAAGAAACCTTCCATGGTATTTACTTGTAACTTGTAAGCTTTATGTAACACAATTTACAAGTGATAAACAAATATGTTAGCATATCTTCTTTATCCATTTAGGCAGAAAAGATTTTTAAACTTGTTTTTGATAGTGACTTATATGCCAGTTAAGGTAGTAATTAATTAATTGCTTAAGTGAAATGCATTATAAAAAGGAGGCATGAATTTAGTTTTAAACACGTCTGAGGAAGGGAAGTGTATATCCGTGAATGCGCTAACGTTTTACAATAAAAATCATTCTTGTTTGCATATACTGTTTTGGATTATTTGAGTGGACTATTCAGTGAGTACTACAATCAGCTTTGCTACTTCCATATCCTTGTTTTGGGTTGAGTTCTACATCTATCTGCATTGGGGCTAGGACTATTTTCAATATATTAACGTTGGGCTTCATTAGAGGTATGGAAGGTGCAGCAAAAGAAGGAGGAACAGTTTATGTTGATTCAACATCCAATGGTAGGTTACGAGGTGTTCTAACAGAGGCATTGAATCCCTTATTGCATATGGAAGGTTTTACTAACCGAAAAGGGACTGATGTCAACATAGTGAATGAACAAGCAGTTAAGCATATAAAAAGGAACATAGAAAACAATATTTATAGATTCAAGCGCCTTCAATGCCAGTGCTACCATTTGGAGGCATGTTTAGAGTGCAACGTGGTTCCGAGGGGGCTAAGGATTTTGAATATGCCTACCTACGGGAATACATATCCAGAATTACTTGTTAAATGGCAGCAGATTAATCTAAAAGACAGCAACGCTTACTTGCAGTTATTATAGGATTTTTTCCATCCAATAGAAACAGACTTGAGGAATAAAATCATTCAACAGCAACAGGGGCTAAATGAACTAGGTGGAAGTGAAACAACGGAACTTTATATGCATGAACTCATTGATAGAGTCCTGAGATATGAGAACAATTTATTAGAACACAAAAAGAAAAAGTTAAATAGAGATATGGAGGATTTTTCTAAAAACAATGTTTTCATGTGGCCAAGAACATATGCGACCGTTACAGAGAGTGCTCCAACCAATCGGAGAGCATCTATAAACACCAGGAAGGAGGAGGATCTCCAGTCAAGGAAGGCCATTGTCGACTTGACTGATAACATCAAATCATGTGAACAGGAAGAGCAGAGGCATTCCAGGTCTGAAGAGACGGAGCGACGTGAACCTGAAGTTTTGGAGGACAATATGCAAGATAGAATAATTACTAAGGGAGTATTGTCACCTAATCCCACTACTTCGGTGTATTTTACACTGGCTGAATTATTACCCAATAATCAACAAGTCCACGAAGACAATGGTTTGGTTCATACCAGTACAGTGGTGAGACGAAAGATACAGCTTGACAGTAGAAGGCCAAAGTTTTCCGGTTGTCCCTTTACCGATCAGAACAGGGAGAAAGAAATCTACGGATGAGGACCCAGGGAGAGGAGCCAAACGAAAAGAACCACTGAATCAACAGCAGGTGCATCTCATGAAGAAACCTTGGAACCAGGGACTTTAGTATGGAATATATCTAAATATGAATTATCATATGATGAACTCATATTGTTGGACAAAGGTATGAATTTTATAGCATCTTGTAACATGGATATAGGTGAAGCACTTTTATCTGTAAGATTATTTACACGCAATATAGCCTTTATGTTTAATGAAGGTTCCAATTCTAGTCTGAATTGTTTTAAACACAAGAGCCTGTTTAATCCTCACCTACCACCAAATCTGGAAATATTCCTCAAAGCAGTTGAGAACAGGCTGCATAACAATATAGGTAGTTTTCATACAGCTAATGAGAACAATTTAACCAAAAATGAAACAACAGCGCTTAATAAACTCAGGAATAATAGTAACATATTTATACGCCCAGCGGACAAGGGAGGGCCCGTGGTCGTGATGGACTATGATTACTATACACAATCCATGCTTAATATGTTAGCTAGCGAGGCATATGAGTCAATTTTGCCCAAAGCCATATTTGACATACAGCATAGCATCTATAGTACTTTATATGAATGTAGGCTGATGAACCTGATAACTATTGAAATGTTTGAGTTTCTTAATGTGGAATATCCTATAATACCTAGGATACACGGAATACCCAAGATACATAAGAATCCCACACAACCATCATTTAGACCTATAGTGTCAGGTTCTGGCTGGCTCACAGAACCAATTTCTATTTATTTGCATCATGAGCTAAAGTTAGCCTTGTCCAAGTTTACTTATGTTTTGAAAGATACTGAGCAATTTTTAACAGATTTGTATGCCTGCACCATCAATTTGGTTACCAGTGATGATATATTACTAACTACAATGGATGTGGAATCACTCTTTACATGTATTCCTAATGAGGAAGGTGTGGGGATGGTGAGGAAGTTGTTGGTAGAGGAAAATCTGATGACAAAAGATAAAGCAGATTTAGTTTGTTTGCTATTGGAACAGGTGTTGGAGCATAATGTCTTTTTCTTTCAAGACAAATGCTATAGGCAAAAGAAGGGTGTGGCTATGGGTACAAGCTGTGCCAACACCTATGCCAATTTGGTCATGGTGGCATGGGAAAAGGGGATCATGCTTAACCACCCGAATATAATCTTTTACAGACGCTTTGTCGATGATCTCTTTTTCCTGTGGAAGGGCTCTGAAATAATTCTAACTACTTTTTTCCAACAAGTAAACACTATGGAAGGTTTCTTGAAGTTTACATTGGAATTCTCAGAGAATAGCATTAACTATCTAGATGTAACGGTTTACCGCAACAATGGTAGGTACCTGACTAAGGTTTATAGAAAACCATGCTACAGGCCTGCTTTTCTGCACAGGAGTAGCATGCATAACCCAAAGGTATTTGACAACATAGTCAAGGGACAAGCAATGAGCGTATCCAGGCTTTGTTGCGATGACTCTCTTTTGCATGATGAATTGGACAAGTTGAGGGGAGGCTTCTTAGCAAGAGGATATTACAAACAGGAGGTTAACAGAGTTTACACAACAGTGAGTAAGCTTAGATATACAAAAGCCAAACCTTATTACTCCAAAAGAGATAATGTTCTCCCTGATAAAGGTAACATTTACACAAAGATACCTGTGGTATTACCATACAGTAACAATATCACTAAGATTCAAGAAGCCACTTCCTCTAATTGGAACATGCTCCTAGTTGATGACAGGACCAGGGAGTTAGTAGGTAATTATCCAACCTACTCATATAGAAACGTGAAAAATCTTAAACAGCAATTATGCTATTCTGATCTGAGTAATTCCAGGACAATGGGGCACAACAACCCACATTTGGGAACAAAGAAATGTGGTAACTGTGCACAGTGTACTGCCATAGATGAGTCCCGATTTTTCAAACACCCAGACACTGGCCAATTATGGGAAATTCGGTGTGAAACCAACTGTAATACCAAAAATGTGGTATATGTAGCTCATTGCAAAGCCTGTTTTAGTTTTTATGTAGGAAAAACTAATAGAACACTTAGGGAACGTATAAGGGATCAAGTATATTGCCTATCTAGGGAACAAGATTATAGTGCATTAGCAAAGCATACACTTCACAAACGCAGCGAGCATGTATTTGTATTTCAAGTACTACATGCACAGACTAGTAATATTAGGTTAGTAGAGATCGTGAACTTGACGGAACAAGCAGAGGTCAAGTGGATACTTAGGCTTGCAGCACACATAGGAAGGGGGCTTAATGAGAATGTTCCTCTTAAGCCAGCGCTTAAAGCCAGACCTCTTAGATAGAAACTGTTGTTGTTCATGCATTTTATGGTCTATACAGCTTGACAATTTTATGGTGGTCATTGTTATATTCATGTTTATAGTTTTTATAACTAAGTTTTTATAACTAAGTTTTATGTAACACAATTTACAAGTGATGAACAAATATGTTAGCATATCTTCTTTATTCATTTAGGCAGAAAAGATTTTTAAACTTGTTTTTGATAGTGACTTATATGCCAATTAAGGTAGTAATTGATTAATTGCTTAAGTGAAATGCATTATAAAAAGGAGGCATGAATTTAGTTTTAAACACGTCTGAGGAAGCGGAGTGTATATCCGTGAAAGCGCAAACATTTTACAATAAAAATCGTTCTTGTTTGCATATACTGTTTTGGATTATTTGAGTGGACTATTCAGCGAGTACTACAATCAGCTTTGCTACTTCCATATCCTTGTTTTGGGTTGAGTTCTACATATATATATATATATATATATATATATATATATATATATATATATATATATATTGTATAAGTGTGTGTGTGTATGTGTGTTTATAGCCATATTTTTGTTTCAGTTTAATCATTAAGTATACATATTAGTGTCTTAGCCTCCCAGTGGTGTAGGGGTTAAAGCCCTAACTATGACCCAGGTGACCCAATGATGAATGGTACCTATACTGGTGGGTAGGATTGGTGGTTTCTTGCTGGTTGCTTCTGTCACTCTGTAGGTGTGCAGTGGAGGTCACACACAGCAGTGAATCCAGTGGCTAGTCAGGAGGGACAGTCCTTGTGGCTGTCCAAGCTAGTGATGGTAGTGCATGAGTTTACATGGTGGGAGTATAGGCAGCCTTTGCAGCAACATGGGTGGACATGTCAACACCCAGGGATGGGTTAAGGTTACATAAACGCAAATGCTTACCTAACCAGCTCTTATGTCTGTGTGCAGATGATGGCAGTTCACTGCAGAAGACATCCCTGAACAGATTCAGGGGCGGAGTCCCCACTTTCAGGGAACCAGGTGGGCAGTGTGCTGTTGAGAAGGTCTTATCCTAGCAGGCTAAGAGACAAAAAGGTACAATAAAACATGCCCACAGCTTGGTCAGCTACACTGTTAGGAGTAATGTTGTAAGGAATTAACCTTAATGAGGTCTGACTATGCTATGTTTAGTTCAGAAATTAACATTGTAACCAGTACTTTATGTTCCTTATTGCTTATGTATTACAGGGTTTTACAGACCTAATATCTGAACACATTATTACATTATGGTGTAGTAATAATTCAAAAAATTTTACTTGGAATAAACTCATGATATGTTAGATACAAAAAAAATTCAGTATTTCAAATTATTGTAATATGCTGTACTTGTTGTTGGCCGTAATTGTCACTGCACCAGAAGACTGCAGGTTCAAGACCAATAGCAGGATTCTGATGTGAGGTCATATCTTCCGTGGCAGATCAGCATTAATATTTCTTTTATACGTTTTTTTCTTAAGTAGGAATGCTTATTAAGTAAGATGCCATAGTGTAGTTGCATTTGCCACCACCTATTGGTTCCACTGGTTTTCTGAAAAGCTAACCCTCAGTTCTCCAGTCTAGCTAAGTGTTTCTGTTATACAGCTCTTTGGGCTGTGTGTGGCACAATATAAGTACACACTTAAGATTATATTTTCCTAAGACACTTAATTTTTTGTCAGAGTATGCACCTTTGATTGAAGCATATTTTTGGCAACCATACTAAAACGTCAAAAACCATACCAACCATATCATACCAATGAATGCATGAAGTAACCCCTAACTCACATTAATCCGCCCTATCATGTAACAGAGTTATTTACCCTATCAGTCCTTTGGGATACCTGATACAGCTTTGTGTTCAGGTTTATCAGACACACTGCTCACCCTCATAAGTTATTCTGCCCACCCCCACACCCAATTAACAAATCTTGCAACATTTCTTCACCAACAGATTAAAATGGGAAAATGCTGTACCATCATTAACCACCAAATACTGTGTCCCAGCTGCAACAGTGAGTAAACAGGCGGCAAAATAGTAACATCGCTCCAAAGGTAGCAGGAAGTACTTCAAACTCCATTCTCAGTAAAAGAACTAGACTGCAGCAGAACACTTCTTTAAACAGAAGACAGTTAAACATACTCCCTAAGCAACATACATTTGCTATGTTCCCTATTTCTATACTTTCAAATATAATTTTAATTTTCAGTTACTGTAATTGCCTGCTTATTCCATTTAAGCCCCCTTTAGCTGTCTGTTATAAATCCTAATTAAAAAATGTTTTATACCAGCTGCCTTTGTTCTGTGAAACATGCAGATTCTGCGTTGTAGTGCACTATAGTTTTAGCGCAGCGCAGTTACTTTCTTGTAATACCAAAGACTACTTTTAGAAATTTCCTTTAAGCGGCGTAATTATATTCACATCCATTTGTTAAAATAAGAATGGACATTAGTAATACCTACCTCTGGCCATTTAAGTAATTATTAGGTAGATCATTACTTTCTAACTTGAATAGTGCCTTTTGTGACGCATGTTTAATTGATCCTGTTTATTTATTATTTCATTCTCCAGCTACTCACTTTATCCATCTAAAGGTTATGGGGGAGCCAAGTATGTATAACCCTCAATGGGCACAAGACAGAGAAAGTTATCTCAGATGGCAGTACACACATATACATAAGCACACTTGCATGCATGTACATGCATGCACACATAATCAAACACTTGTGTACACACACAGACGCAAGCATACACACTCCACACACACACACACACACACACACACACACACACACACACACAATCACATATTGCAGGCACACCTGCGGGCAGTTTGGAGGAGTATTAATTAATCTATACCACATCTTTAGTTCACAGAAGGAAACCATAGCTCCCCACAAAACAAAGGTGGACATATGGAGAAGATGCAGACTGGATAAAGAAGGTACCCATCCAAAAACGTAACTGGGGAGCCAAGAGGTGTAGAGCAGGAGTGGTGACCTCTGTGCTACTGTCGGGCTTTGTATCGATTCATTTATGGCTTATTTGTGGCATGTAACCCTGCCTTCCAAATGAGCAGAAACTTGTTCCTTTCAAGAAGAGAAGTGGGAAGCAACATCTTCCCAGGAATTAAACATAAAAATTAGTAGTATAATAAAAATTATACATGAATTGAAGTATGCATGGTGTGTAATAATGTAGGGATATACATACAGTCTTCCAGACTGAGGCAAACACATAATGGAAAATCCAAAAGTCACAAAAATGTCATTATCACTGGGAGCTTTACTGGATGGCAAACTCATGTAAAGAAGATGATACCAATAAGTGAGAGGCACAGCAATGCAGGATGCAGGACAGAATATGGAAGGTGAGAGTCAAAGCATTAGGCCAAGAGACCAGAGACTACTGTTGGTTCAGAACTGGCACACTGTAGTACAGGATAGCCATGCAACAGAAGTTATGGTGGAAAAATATATATTATAGGAGAATTAGGTCTGGGATAGCAAGCAGCAGCAACTAAAAGATAAAGACTCAAAGGTAGAATGAGAAAAATCAGAAAGATGGAGGCAGCAGGAGGAAGAGGAGGTACACGTATATCAGGGTATGTATGGCTTCTTTGTCAATGTCTCTGAATCAGAGTGCTGCCTGATGGCATGAAGGCATTTGTTAACTACCAAAATAAAAGTTTACATATATATATATATATATATATATATATATATATACACAAAAGTCCAAATTGGATCCAGATTCTAATTCCATTATGATGTAGCTTCTTCACTGAAGGCCTTCTTATATGCTTTAGATTGCAGTCTTGGGTTCATCCATTAGCAAACATTCAGATGACAGGAGTAGGCTGTGTCTGAGCTATAAAATATTTTACATGAAATGAACCTAGGCTTGAACAAGGTTATAAATATAATATGTTCCGCTTTGGGAACTATATTCTGATGGAAGCAGTAAATAATGCTCACTGCATACTAGAGTATTTTATTACCATGAAATAAAATGCTTAGGTAGAAAACACTAAACAAAAATCAACAGAGCTATAATAGAAGAAATATCCATTAGATTATTGAAAAAATGTTACATGGTTGCATGGGAGGAGGAACTGAGGAGTTGGTTTAAACAGGAAATTGTTGGTGCTATATAAAAGAACATCAAAGATTCAGTTTTCTTTTTTTTTTCTTTTTAAGAAATGCAAGAGAAGTGTTTGCTATGGCACTTGTCAGGTTCCAGCATGTGGTTTTCATAAAAATCATTGATTTTAGTGATTCAAGTAGAGCCAAGCAGCAGACTGGTATGTAAAAATGCATCTGTTTTTCCAAATTTAGTAGAATGTGTGTTTCCAGTGAAATGAAAGTATAGTTCCTTAATATACAGAATGTTCAATTTCTTTGCTCCATTTCTCTTGGCTTGTGTTTATTGGAACACCAGTATTTGTTGTTTTATGACAACACATTCCTTTAGAGAGTGTAAGATGTAATCCTCAGATAATTAAGAGTGGTTTTGAAATTCATATTAATTTTTATACTTCAGACAGCCTTGCAACTATAAATTGTTTTAGGAAAAAAGTTCATACCAAGTGTGCTTTTAATAAAACATGCCCCGCAATCATCAGATTAATATGTCATAAAAAATTGACATCTTGAAGACAGAAGCCAGCTAGAATAGTTGAACCCATCCTTGTCTGGAAATTGTGAGCCACGTCAAAATTTTAAGCACGGTTTGAATCACATCAAGAGAAACACAGGAGTTCAGTGTCAACAGAATTATTCATATCAGTTCTGGAACATTCCATTTGTTTGAATGCTTAGGAAACTATTCTACTTACCTGCTGATAGTCTTTCTTTCCCATTCTTTTACAGCTCTGAAATTTAAGTAAAAGTGCAATATGTGATACACAACTGAAAAGCCTCCCATGAGGTCCTGCAAATTGTTTTTAAACCATCATGTGGCTTTCCCACAAAATATTGGGCCTTACTGCACTAGAATCTGGACTAATGAGAGGTATTTAGCTCCAATGATTAAGGAATTATGCTACCTTCAAAGCATTACAGTAATAAATTTGGGAGAGAGAAATTAGTCTGAGAAAATTTGTTAAAGCATGCTTACGAAGGAGCATGCTGACAGTGAACAGATTAATAAAACAGTACCATTCAGCACTGCTTTAGGGATAGAGTTGTACGTATACAGATATTTTTGTACTTAGCACTATATTGCGTTGTGCACATGTAAAGATATTTATGGGTTTATACACGATTACTAGGCTAACGCCACCAAAGGGCCTTTTTAAAGCCTAGCTACACATCCCAAAGGTGAGAATAAAACCAAGTACCTTGTGTTTGTAAGGTAAATACCTTAACCATTATGCTAACCTCCAACACTGCTTGTGTATTTAACACACAGTACTACTGTAAGTACAGAGTTTTACAAATGTGGCTAAATATGCTCTTACCACATAGTAGTGCCCTAGGCACTTACTTTATTTTATTTATTTTATTTTATTTATTTTATTTAAACATTTATAACCAAGTCAATGGGCTAATCCTGTATTGACCTATTTTGTCATGACATGAGCACAGGACCAAAATGTAGGCAATGTTCTCATTGAAGAAATTCAGGATACAAAGTCTGCTTATACAAAATCTGTTAACCCAGACTCGTAAGAAAAGGATGAGCAAAAGAGAGATGGATGTCCAAACAGCACCAAAAGATATATTACAGTCATCATAAGTGACTGAAATGCTAAAGCTGGTAGCCAAAATACAACTGGAATGGTATGTACCTCACAAGACATCTACAACAACTGGAAAGGCCACAGAAATATCTCACAGAGAGGATTACCAGCCTCAAACAGATTCCCTACGAAGACCGTCTCAAAAAACTCCAGCTTTACTCCGTCGCATATTGCCTACTCAGAGGTGATCTCTGCCTAACATACAAAGCTATGTCGAACCCAGAGCTGTTGGACATGCTCCACTTAAAGAAATCCCTCAGAGCTACATGCTCTATGGACCTAAACCTTGTCACCACAATAAACAGAACATGCTGGAGAGACAGATTCTGGTCTCAGAGACTTCCCATACTCTGGAATAAACTACCTATCTATATCAAACAAAGCTCCTCATTAGCACTCTTCAAGAAAAATCTTGATGATTGGATGGGAAATAGGAAATTCACCCCGGGGATCAACTCTGTGGCTCTGCTCGACAGTGGCACAGGAAAATAATTTTCTTGGGTGGCAAAAGCCAGTGTACCTTTTTGGCTGGGCTTGTATAGGCCCCAGGGCCGATAGCCTAGTATCTACCTATGAACCTATGGAATAATGGGCATGTTTGACCTTGCAGTATAAAATGAAGCAGGACATTAACAGAATTCTGCCAAGATAATTCACTGGTTATAGAAATCATTCTCTTTCAATAGCCTAATAGCTTCACAAGTGAGGATCGCCACATGGTCAGCACAGAAATCAAATAGACTAGGTACTTTACAGTCAGAGATGAAAAAGTTCTAGACAGTTAGCAAAAACAACACCTGGAGATGACTGTGGCTCAGACCATCAGAAAAAAATTAAGAAATCATTATGGATTGTCTATGAAAGTGTTAGAAGTGGCTGAGGAAAGGAGAACAAAAAGGTAATGGAGATAGAAAGCGATCTCAAACTGAATAAAGAAATTCAGAGACTAGAAGAAGACTTCTGCATTGGTACTTGCATTAAGTACTGTGTCCTCTAGGTTGCATAGCTGGATAGGTAAGGGGTTCTAATCTCACAGCAGTCAACTTCAACTTGTGCGTGCAAATATAACTTTACCTACTGCTGGCCTCAATAAACTAGCAGCTTGAAATTAATTTGGCTGGGTTGGTGGTTTGTGTAATGGTTAAAATGCTTACCTCACAGACACAGGGTACAAAGTTTGATTCTCACCTTTGAGGGGAAGTTGTCTAGGCTTGAAATGGACCACAATGGCAGCTAGCCTAGTACTTGACCTATGAAACACTGAAGAGATACATATGCATATTTAAATGAACAGTGTAAAGAACTGATAAAAGACAACAGAATGGGAAAGACAAGATCTCTTGAAGAAGAGTGATGATATAAAGGGGAACTTCCAAGTAAAACTGGGCAAGACAAATGACAAAGATGGGTGGATCTAATAGAAGAAGACATTAAGATAGGGTGGCAGTAATGTTCTGAAGAACTACACAAGAAGGCCCTTATCATCACTGATGCACATGAAGGCATTTCCTTGATCCAGAGTCAATCATCCTAGATAGTAAAGTTAAATGGGTCCTAGAATGACTTCCTAATAATAAGGTATCAAGAAGGGAGGGAATTCCAGCTAAATTATTTAAAATCCTGCAAAATGAGGCAGTTACTGCTATGCTGCAAATTTGCCAACAAGATTGTAAACCACTACAGTGGCCATTAAAATGGTAAAGGACACTTTATATTCCAATCCCAAAAAGGATAATGCTAGAGAGCACTGAAACTATTGAATACTTAATTGTTTCACTTGCTGAACAAAATGCCAACTAGATATGCATCCCAATAACTGCCAGATGTGCATGATGGTTTGAGGCAGAGATCAAAGTGAAACATCACTGGATAAAGGAGAAGGCAAGGCAGTTACAGAAAAATCATTACGATAAACCCTTTGGCTGTGCAGACTAGAATTAGCCATGTCATGTTCTTTGAGAAATGGAGATAAGCAGGTGATCTTATTTGCCTACTGATGAATTTACATGCAGCGCATATAACCGTTAAGACTGTGTATGGAAAAACTCAATAATTCTTGACTGAGGAAGGCATATGATTAGGCTGAATATCGTCACCCTATTTATTCAAGTCATATGCTGAACACATGATGCAGAATGCTGGGTAAGATGATCAGATGCTGGAGTCAAAACGGTTGGAAATATATGCAGATGATACCATTCTAATGGCTGAAACTGAGGAAGAGTTGAAAAGCCTGTTGATTAGAGAAAACTCAACAGCTGTCTCTCTGCTAAATGTCAAAGAAACTAAAACTATGTTATCTAGACCTTTCAGCTCTTTGTAAACAGATGGGGAAGAAATGGAGGCAGTGATGACAGATTTCATTTTCCTGGACTCCGAGATCTCTGCAGATTGTAAATGCAGCCATGAATTTAAGATGCGTTGTGGAATGACAACTATGATAAAGCTGTACAAGATTTAAACAGCAAAGATATGTCAAAGGTCCATTTAAGCAAAGCTAAGGTTTTCTCAGTAATAACATATGTCTGCAAGAGGACTGCAAATAAGGCTGTGCAATGGAAAATTGATTATTTTGAACTGCATTGTGATAAAAACATCTGAGAATTCTGTTGACTGCAAAAAGATCAAATCAGTCAATAATTAAGGAAGTAAACCCAGACTAGTCACTGGAAGACCTGATGATAAAACCAAAACTCACATCTTTGGCTGCATGATATGAAGACATGATTCATTACAAAATACAGTAATAACAGGAAAGAGCAAAGACAAAAGAAGGGAGGATAGAGGTTAAGGTGGATAAGCAGCATTACTGAAGTAATGGATATGAATGCGCAACAGCTTAAAGAAGTAGTTTGCAAACACTTAGCCTGATGAAGTCCGTTAGGTCACAAAGAATCAGATTCAGCTAAAGGACAAAACAAAAACAACAACAAAATAATAAACAGCTAAGAAAATGTGTGCTCTTTGTATACGTGCATGTTACAGCAATACCGCCATACTCACCGATCTGTATTGACTATATAACTTTGCTGGAGATGTGCACAATTAGACAGGACTGATGTTGTCATAGGTCCACAGGGTATTAATAGACAATCAGTCAAGTAGACCATTAAGAATCTAGCCATTACAAATACCATTGTTTGTTAGTTCTAACTATACTTATATAAAACAATGGAAGAAACTGAAGGCAGAAATAACTAAATAAATAAAATCCCTTCAGTGGACTGCACCTATGACAATAAAGGATTCCAAATGATGGAAATTCTTGAAAATAAAAAACAAACACTCTCTAAAAATAAAATAAAAAGCCATTTATTCAATCAAAAACTACAGATTTAGCACTTTTGTTTCCTAAAACCGGAAAATTCATCAGAGTCTGTCATGTTTTGTTAGCCATTCATTTATATAGTCACCTCCCACATCTTATTGGTTGATGCAGTCACAACATAACCAACACATCACAGTTCCCATTTAAACATGAATATGTTAAAAAAATGAATATATTAAAAAAACACTGTGCCAAAAAACACTGAATAGATAAAAGAAGATTTGTCTAAAACAATACGAAAATCAATATGTATGCACATAAAAAATATTCATTTAACTGTAATAGAGTACGTAAATGAAGTGAAATTGTAAAAAAATATTTTATAATCTACTAGTTCTTAACCTCAATGCTGGGGTCAAGGAAATGTGGTCATTCACTCCAGGAGGAATGCATGCATCTAAACGCAGTTGCCAAATTAATTCTCTAAACTCTAACCTGGACTCCTAGTCCCCACCTCTTTTCTGTTGTCACCCATTCAAATACCCAAAACCTAAAATCTGCCATAGGGCATTTAATACAATGTCTATACAGGGCGTTTGCTTTTTTTTCCTGTTTATCTCATACATGTGCTAGTAAACACACTGTCTTAGGGTGCATTCAGTCTTCCCCACATAGAATGAACAATATGCAAAACAGTAAGCTAAATCCACCACCCCTCTGGTGGAACAATTAAAGTATCCTATGGAATATCTCATTTTGGGGCTTTCCAAGGTGAGTTCAACCCGGTTTTATCATAAAGGGGCACTGGGGACACATTCCACATTTGAAGGTACCTTTTTTTTTAAACCCTTTCATCATTCTGCTGGTAATTCCATCCTTTTACGGAAATATCCTTCAAATTAAAATTCCTTCTAAAACTAAATTTCAAAGGTCTCGAGAATATACTCGACGTGTTAGGCATAACTGAAAATAACTTCCAGTTTTTCAAATGAATGTTCTGAATCTTTCCAGTGTCTTGATTGTAAGCTGTTACTAAATAGGGAATGTTTGGTACATTCTCCTTAGGTTCTTCATTCAAAACCGGTCCCTATAATTACCCCCATTTTCATCATAAACATTAATAGAAAAGGCATTATTTAATAGGGGGATGTATTTTCCCCATCCCATAAGAATTTTTTTTCAAGGGTTTTACCAAGGTGTCAGGATATCCTCTCTTCAAAAAAGTCCCACTATGTAATCCAATTCCTTATCAAGGTCCTCCCTAATCAAAGTCATACAAGCTGCTAGTCCCATTTGTCCCTTGACTATATTTTTCCTTTGTGTCAAGGGATGTTTATTCTTATAATATAAATATGAATTTGAGAATAATTTTTTCTAAATAAATTGGATATATATCTCGTTAACGCTACCCTTACATATGGTAACATCTAAAAAGTGTACTACTTTGTCATCTATCTTGTGTGTAAAATGCAGAAATTCAGTCATATTGTTAATATACCCTAGGAAGGGTTCAATTAAATTCAAAGGACCACACCAAATCACAAAAATATCTTCCAAAAAAATGATAATAGGCTCTAATATACTGATGGCATTCAGAACTGAACACAAATTGTTTTTCCCAGTATAATAACACGATGTTAGCAAAAATGAGCACACATGCTGCACCCATAGCCACACCATTCAGTTGATGGTAAAATTCACCTTGAAAATAAATGAAGTTATTTTTCAACACTAACTCCATATTCTCCAATACTGTCCTGAAATCATTTTGACTCAAGAACCTAAAATCTCGTAACATCTCCTCAAACGACTGAAGACCCTTTTGGTGTGGAATTATCGAGAAGAGGTCCTTAACATCTATAGTCACAAAATAGACATTATTAAATTCAATGTGCCCTATTTTTGTTAAAAAAAATCATGAGTCAATCAGAATGTGGGGGTAAAAATCATAGGAGGCTTTAAGTTTCCAGTCTACATACATGGCCAAAGGTTGTGTCTTAGTACCTGCTGAGGTTACTATTGGTCTTAATGGTGGATCTAATGGGTACTTACATACCTTGGGGGATTATGAAAATTCCAGGGGTATAGGGCTTGGTAACCTTAAGAAAATTAAACAATTGTTTAGTGATAGCCCCTTGTAATAAATTGTCTTCTAATATTATATCAATCTTGTGATAGGCTATATTAACTTCATTTCTGGATACTTGACCATATCTCCCTTCTGAATTTAAGATGTCAATCAATTTAGCTAAAATAATTCCATTGTTGCATAACAACAACTTCCCCACCTTTATCCGGTTTCATAATCCATATGTCTTTGTTCCTACTCAGTTCTAACAATTTGCTTCTCATTACTCGTCAAGTTACTTTTGTACCTTCTCGTAGTATTAAAATATGTTCTTACCTCATTGCATACAATTATCTCAAAGCTGTTCAACTCCAGGTACAGGAGAGGGTTAAAAATGCTCTTCCTTCTCAAAAGGTCCCTATTTTCTGCATAGGCAATCTCATTAAACATAACTTCTAAATTTAACTTTCTTGTAAACAATTTTATATCTAATGTATTTTATTGTAAATTATGTTCTTACTCTGTCATTTGAAAACTATTTGTGTATTATAATTCTTGGAGATTTTCTCCTTGGGCCTCCTCTGAAAAAGGGCTGCTGCCTAGTCAGACTAACCCAGTTAACAAATGTGAAATAAATAAATAAATAAATTATAAACACAAATGATTATGAGCATTATGGTTTGGCCAATGGTAGCTGATTCCAACAGTCTTTTACACTATAGTAATGCATAACATCTTACCAATTAATAAATACATAAAAGACAAACAACCACAACCTTTTCAAAGCAAATAATAAGTTCAGCAATACAATAAATAGTTAAGTATAGTAACATTTACATGTACAAAAAAGTAGAAAACAGAAACATTTGAACAAATAGTCTGCAACAAAGAAACACTAAACTACAGCTAGTCTTTTTGTCTAGCTAGTTTCTGAACCTTAAAGCTAAATTGACCCGAATTTCAGAACAATTTAAGTGCTGAGAACAATACTCGTGTCCAGGGTTCTTCTCAGCTGTTCTGATACAGATGAATTGCCATCTTTTTCAGCTCTCCACGGTTTGACTTTGTTGTTGTTTTGTTTTGTTTTCATACAGAACCCACACATGTAACCAAACATGTTTTCCATATTTGCATATTAATGGTGAACTTGTTTTTCCAGCCTTGGTTAGATATCTCTTTAAATAATCGCTTAAGTCTTTTATGGTGCTTGGATTCCTAAATCAGAAAGGCAGGAAGTTATTTATGTATATTTTTCTCTTCTGTTTACATTGTACAGAAAAATGTCATACATTTACACACTTCCCCATGCCACAGAAATATACATTTTGTAGATTAAATTATACATTTTAGTTTTTTCTGTTGCAGGTTTTATGAGACTTAAGTACATCTTGGCATTTCTATTAAATTTTGATTCATTAAAAAAAAAATCAGTGTCAGGTTTACACAAACTTCATAAAAGGTATAAACAGGTGCTTTTGTTGCATGGTCTCTGGGGAGGAGAAGAATTTTTAAATGACTTTAGACCGTAAGAGCATGCGAGAAGGTATGCCTTAGAGAAATCCCTAAATGCAGCTGAGTTAAGTGAAGCCTTGAGATGGGTTCTTACAGAGAATGTGAAAGCCTGGTGGCCTTATTTAATCATAGGAGGGGGGGGTCGTTGGGTATGGAATAGGCAGGGACTATTATCTGCAAGAATGAGATCAAAGAAATTGGTGCATCTAATCAGAAAACACGCAGCTTGGTCAAGAGCGTTGGCATGAATAAAGTTAAGGAATTGTGTATATTTGTTGTTGGTTATATACTTTTGTCAGCTAATTGTTTGTCAATTAAAGTTTCCCCAGGCTGAATGCATTAGGTCCGATATTTAGGGATTCCAGCTGGTTCAGGTAGGTGCCATAGTCAGTAGGAGACATAGAAGGGCTTCTATAGTTGCCAGCAATATGATACTTGTTTATTGATATAAGGAAATCCATTAGTTTGAGATTATTGCCAGACAGGTTTTCCCACTGGGAAATAAGATTATGGATGAATATAGACACACCCCTTCGATTCCCAGAGGATCTGAATAAATGACATGCAGTAAACCCACATAAAAATTGTGTGTTTGCATTACATAGAAAGCCAGTTTTGGTAATTATACACATGTGGATATGTTCAAGGATCAAAAGGGCAGCCATTTTATTATTAAGACTCCTAATAATCAGTAGTGACAAGTTGGTATTGAAAAATGTAAATTTAAGTTAGAAGGTCTGGAATACAGCCTAAAATGGTATTTGGTAGAAAATGTCTTTGCCAATTGGAGGAAGTTCTGAGGGGAGAGTTGCAGGCCACCCCTGGCAAAGCAGGCAGGACATACATTGTATCCCCCGTTTACAATTATACCAATTACAAAGCCAGTTGCTTAAGTTAAATATTTTTGTTGAATTGTGACATTATTTCTGGTGAGGCAAAATGCTGCTCATGACTAGATTCTTCCCAGTCATGGTAATATACATTATGAGTGCAACTATGTCTTTTTTCGTCTCCCAGGGTGGAGTATCTAAGGTCATTCACTCCCATAACGGCAATGACCAGCTCATATGCATGCTTTGGATGGAGATATTTAAGTGCAATAGTGCCAGCATGAATCTTAGCACCTGAGAGACAATTAGCTGTCACTCTGCACCTGCTCAGTCTGGTGAGTGGAATGCCAAAATGTCTGATAAGGAAGTCATCAATAATTAAGCCACCTGTGGGTGACAAATGCTATTGTAGCCTTAAAGGTTAGTGACCAACGTTCAGGAAGGAAATAGTCGATGCAGGTATATGCATACTAAGTAATGTCTGGGTCTGTGGGGCCAAGGTCTGCGACTACTAGTCTGCTGTCCAGGGGGCTTAAGCAGGATCCTCTTTGGTACCGCACCATGCGGGGCTTAGAGATGATTCTGGAATGCAGTTTGGAAGGAGTGTGCTGTTTGTTGAAAACCATGATTTCTGAGAAGTTGGACATCATTGTGAATATGTATTTAGACTTCTCACAGTTGAGCTCATTATTAGGTACCAGTAAGGAGGTTCAACAACAGGCAGGAACCTAGTAAGAGTAATATTTCTCTTGTGCTTCAGCAAAGCCTTCAAGGAGTACAAAGCTAAAGGCAACAAGCCTTAACTTAAATACATATAATAATCAAATAATTATCCAGTTAACCAATAAAACAAAAATAATTAAATCAAAAGCCTCCAGTTACACTAAATTAATACCTGTGGGAGACAAAGTGCCAAACTTTAAAATAAAAATAGTTTCCTTATACAACAACCTTTTCCTATACACACTATCAGAATAACATTTACCTGGCACTCTTTCTAAAATAGTGGCTTTTATGTCATCAGGGTTAGAATTATGAAACTCCATAAAATGCTGTACAACAGGGCTATCTGCCTTCTGATTTTTAATGTTTCTTACATGTTCTGGTAGTCTAGTTTAAATTTCCTTCAGCATTCTCCTCTATAGATTAGACCACAATGGCACTGTAGGGCATAAACTATACCCTCCATGTCACAATTAAACATTTCTAAAGGATGGAAAGGATGTCCATTCATAAAAGGAAAAGTCCTGACCACATAAACACATACATAACAATGGCCGCAAGGACAAAGTACCCCTCATATTAGAGGGGTACAAAGAGTATGTAGGGGTCAAAACTGGTAACCAAAAGTGGTTATGTACCAAAATGTCCCTCAAATTTCTACCTCTCCTATATATCATCTCCAAACAGGGAGAGAGTAACTTAACTAAATCCCTAAACTTAAATTAACATAATATTTCACTAAATCTATCAAAACTTAGCTAAAAACACCATAGGTAGTTACAAAATATATAGGTTTCAAAATATGTATAACCTCCAGTAAGGAGGTTGTCAGGGAACATGAGGTAGTTGTTTGAGTGCCTGGGGATTCCCAGTGCTGCATATGACGTAAAGGTAGGCTGTGGCACCACAGTGGCAGATATCCAGGGGTAAATGGGCTAAAGTAAGAAGGAAAGGGAGATTTATACTATAGTACACTACACTATACTATACTAGAAGATGTACAGAATAATAATATGGTAAACAAGAACAACCGGAAAGGGGGAAAGGCAGATAAATGATTCAACTTATTGTGACAAATCAAAATGCTGCCAGCCCAGCTAGCTGGAATTTTGTAAATAATTCTGTCATTTGTGACTATTATGATGTATACAGAAGTATATGTTATGTGTGTATTAAACTACTGGTGTGTTGAACAGGGTTTGTACAGTACTGAGCTTCAATGATGTGTCCACAGTGTACCCTACTGGTAAAGAACAGAAATGTATATAAACTATATACCTGCGCAAATGTATGTTTTAATAGTAGAAACTGGAACATACAGAGGTAACTTGCAAAACGTCAAGAAAATAAGTTGAAATTAAAGTGCTTTACGATTGTGTTAGCTCTCAGTTTCAGTTCATTAGCAGACACAATGTCTACAGCTAGAAGTCTTTGTATTGTTTTGAAACAGAAATGATTACTAGGTTTCAAATGTAAAAACTTTTATTGTTTTACAACTTCCAAGGTCTGCAAACTTTTGAGAGATATGTACTTCTCACACAGAGATGTTAAAATTCTTAGTATCTGTTTAGCCTGGGAAGTGAAGTCAGGTGACAGAGTGATGTCATCCAAGCTAACCCAGCAGTAATATTTATTATTAATTTAAGAACTCTCTCAGAGAGAGACTGTACATTTTGTATTTTGTCTTGGATCTAGCAATAACATCCACTCATCATCACCATCTGCACTTGGCTTGCTCTGTAAGTATGATTTAGGGCATAGTATCTCTTTTAGATATAAATACGACAATGGTAAAGCTTAGTTTAGATTTTTTTGTATTTATTTGAGACTATCCTGCAATGTTGTTAAAATATTTCCTGTGATTTTGAACTCTGAAGTAACTGTGTCTGTGTACTGAGTATTATCTTGCTCTTGTATTATTTATTAAATATATTTAAACTGATCTTTGTGGCTGATATTTGTGAGGCATATTTAAGCTCCTAGAGTACTTCCATATGTATTTGGTGACACTGTACAGGCCACTCGTAAAAAGCCTTGCTTGGTCAAACTACCATTTGGATTAATAGTAACATTACACAGTAGGATTGGACACCCTTTGTAAGGGCCTTATAGTAACTGATAAGCAAGGGTGGCTGGTGGCAGCTGGTACTACCTTATAGACTAGGCAGAAGGGGGCATAGCTAGTAAACCTGTGCCAGCCTTTCCCAGGCGTGTGTGTGTGTTGTATATCAGTCAAATCTCAAAGTGTGTGGGTGTCAGCTACTTGGGCAGAGACACGAAGCACTGGTTGGACAGAGAGGTGCTGAAGGTTTTAGCTTGGCCACTCAGCTGAGATCTCAACAGTATAGCTATGCCAGTGGGGAGTCTTACTGGAGATCTGGAGAAAGAGGGAGGAACCAGGCCCAGACTGACTGTGATCTTTGTGTGCTCTTAAGCGAAACTGCATTTTACTCTGTGTGCACTTGTCATCCTCCCATTGTGTACATCCCTTACTGTTGCCAGTGATGAGGATTGAGGCTCCTTCATTACTGGGCCAGTGCAGGGGCGTCACACTAATACAGGATTATTTAATACAATACAGTAAGTTAATGCAGATATGGAGTACATTGCTCAGAAAGATGTCACAAGTAAGGCAGGATTAGGTCACACAGCACAGTATAACAGAATGTTTCACAATGCAGGCACCTAAACCACAAATAAACCAGGATTAGGAATACCATAATATCCTACTGTAATGGGAATATATAATACAGTGTACATAGTACAGTATACTAACACATGTAAACACTAGGAGTATACAGTATGGTGTACATAGTGCAGTATACTAACACATGTAAAACGAGTATACAGGTTGGTGTATATAGTGCAGTACACTAACACAAGTTAAAGATAGGAGTATACAGTTCAGTGTACATAGTATGGTATACTAACACATGTAAAGAATACGAGTATACAGCTCTGTATACATAGTGCAGTATACTAACACACATAAAAGATAGGAGTATACAGCACGGTGTATATAGTACAGTATCATCTTCTTTCGGGTGTTCCCATTAGGGGTCGCCACGGTGGATCATCTGTTTCCATTTCTTTCTGTCCTCTGCATCATGCTCTTTCACACCAACTGCCTGCATGTCCTCTCTCATCACATCCATAATCCTTATCTTAGGCCTTCCTCTTTTCCTCTTACCTGGCAGCTCCATCCTTAGCATCCTTTTCCCAATATATCCAGCATCCCTCCTCAGCACATGTCCAAACCAACGCAATCTCGCCTCTCTTGCTTTGTCTCCAAACTGTCCAACCTGAGCTGACCCTCTAATATACTGATTCCTAATCCTGTCCATCCTAGTCACACCCAGTGCAAACCTTAACATCTTTAACTCTGCCACATCCAGCTCTGACTCCTGCCTTTTCGTCAATGCTACCGTCTCCAACCCATATAACATAGCTGGTCTCACTACCCTCTTGTAGACCTTCCCTTTCACTCTTATTGGTACCCAATAATACAGTAGTACAGTATACTAACACATAAAAGACAAGAGTATACAGTACAGTGTATATAGTGCAGTATACTAACAGAAGTAAAAGACAGGAGTATACAGCTCAGTGTACATACATGTAAAAGACAGGAGTATACAGCTCGATGTACATAGTGCAGTATACCAACACATGTGAAAGATAGAAGTATTAGGAGTATATAGTACGGTGTACATAGTACAGTATACTAAAACATGCAAAAGTGGTTTAAAACAGGACAGTGCAGTATATAAACATCACAACTAAATCAGTCTTAAAAACACAAAGTACAGCATATAAATGTCACAACTAATTCAGGCTTAACACACAATACAGTATATAAATGTTGCACCTAAATTAGGTTTAAAACACAGTGTGTAGTGCAGTATGCTAATGTGGAGAAAGGAACAGCATAAGCAAATAGCAAAAATCCAGGAAGGAATAACAAAATGGAAAAATACAACAGCATGCAGTAAGTAGTAGCACAAGTCAGGTGAGGGGCAACAGAATTCAGTTAAAGACATGACATGCATCTGGAATGTTTCTCCCCAAGCCTCCGCTGAAAATGGGATCTTTCCTGATCAGACTTTCCCTGTAAACAAATGTTAAGTACATAAAAAATAAATATATATATAATGTGAGGAAGTATAATAGACTTATATAACCTGATTAAATGCAATCCAGTGAACAATAACATGCTTAAGTACATTTAAGCATAACAGTAGAGTAAATATTTCAAAAATAAATTAAAAACACACCATACCTCTCAACTCTCCAGATTTTCACTTAATGTTCAGATTTTTGCATCATATTTTTGGCCTGTTTCTCATAAAATTGTAGTTTTTTTGCAAATCATTGTCAAATCACGGAGGATTTGAAGTCAGAAAATAATGGCAGACATTTGAGTTTTAGGCTTCATGTCCTTCAGAAAATCCATGCTAATGCAAAACCTGTTGGTCTATCTACTTTCCATGTTTGTTAAGAGCAATATTTAAAAAGTGTCCCTGTTTTGGGGCCTATGTTTCCCCGTTATTTCTGGCTTTGTACAGACTTCTTACTCTAAGAGGTTGTGAGGTATGAAACAAAGACACAGATACAGACACATACACACACTGACTTCCTACCGTATTTTCCCACAGAGATAAAACACAGTTATTAAAAGACGCACACATACAAACTGATTCTTCTATCAGACATTTTTCACACAAATAAATGTATGTATGTTTGTACGTATTTATTTATTTGACATTTGTTTACATGGAAATTTCGACTGGAATATTATAATATCAGTGGAAGCCTGGATATATTGACATAATATACTTAAATAATGTCACTACAAAGCTTAAACCAGAAGAGTGGTACATTAAGTAAAAATTCAGCAGTACATTTTTTAGAAGCTGCACACACTAACTTTTTATCAGACTTCTCTGGCAGAATTAAGAGTTCTAACTGTGTCTGTAAATGTAATTAAGTCTAAATATAAGATATCTATGGATCTGTGCACTTACCATACAATATTTCCGGAGGAAAGGAACTCCCCGCATTTGCACCTTTCTGCATACTGACATACAATATTGACAAAGCAGAGGTACACATTTCATTCAGACTGGATGGTCTGGGCTTTTGTTAAGTGACTTAATGTAAATTAGCCATTTCATTACAAACTAACGTACAGGAAGTCAATCAATTGATCCAGTTAACACGGTAAATTTAGCAGGAGTCTGACATTCTGCAACAGGAAATATCCCCTCCCCCAAGATGGTTTAGGAATAGCTCTTCTGGAGCTAGCTATAACAGTTTAGGGTTACCACCTGTCCCATTTTGCGAGGGACAGTCCCTCTTTGGGCAGTTGTGTCCTGACAAAAAATTGTAAAAATGGCAAATGTCCTGAGATTTTAGGACAAAATTATTTCCTATATTTTATGTAATAGTTGCATAAAACAGTTATTCTGTATCTGAAATATCTAAATGTTATAAGAAACAGAATAAGCAACTAAAATACTACAAGAATAAGTTTTTATTTAGGCACGAAAGTTAAGTTCTATCCTTTGTAATGGCCATGGGTATGTGTCGGCCTGTAAAATCTGATGCTTGTACCAAAAATGTCCCACTTTAGCCATTTGAAAAGGTGGCAACCCTATAACAGTTTCATATCAGGAAATACACATTTCTGAATTAGTTGAACCGGAGGAGCGGACTCTTCTGATGCCTACACAATGCATGTCTTTCTGTAGCAGATTCTGCCATTCTGTTTTACATATTAAACTGACAAGCATAGTACACAACTCATACCTGCACAAAATAAGTGTCATTCCAGAGCAAGCCAAATGGCAAAGAAGCAAGGTAGCCGTTTGTACCGCTAGCAATGTAGGTTTGGGAATGGATTTTAACCCCACCCCCTGCAGTATCAGCTTACCAATGTGTGCTAACCATAACCATACATATTATCTTACCAAAAACCCTTTCCTAGCAGTACCACCACACAAAATAAAATGACACAGAACACCAACTATGCAAAACATTAAACCTATCCCATTACATAACCCTTACCCCACCCCTAACTCACAAGCACTTGGACATATACACCAATCACCAAAACCGTTTCATTCATTTTGTTGCACACTCCTTACAAACACATAAAAATAAGCATTCAGTCATTTGAACATAAACTGCTGTGGAGCTCAGACTGAAGTTGTGCAAACAGACACCATTATTTTACACTCGCTAAGCAGTGCTTTTGCTGTTTAGAGAGTGTAAAATTAAAACAGATTAAAAAAATAGAAAAGTGTGTGTGTGTGTGTGAGAGAGTGTGTGTGAGAGAGTGTTTATGTTTTTGTCTGCATGCACAAGTGTATGAAAGCGGAAGGGATTGTATGTGAGAGAGAGATCGATCGATCAAGCAGTGGATGCAACTCCTTTAAAATTAAGAGGTGTGCATACCTCTCAACTGCTTAGCTCGAAATCCGGCTAAAGCCTAAAATAATGGGGGGTACTGAAAAATAAGGACAGATTTTAAACATTGCTGTTATAAAAAAGAAAGTTGCTATAACAGAATTTATGTTAACATGCATTTTCTGAAGGATAGTCCATATAACTCACCTCCCGCTGATTTTCAGGGACACCCCTGATTTTGACTGAAATTTTAGCTCTGCCTCCCTTAATCCTTCCTAAAAATGGTGACTTTTGGAGAAAATGTGGTGGATTACACTTAATGAGCAATGACAATAAATAGATTTATAAGACTTTTTTTACTTCAGAAAATGTATATTAATTGACATTCTCTTATCGTGTCAGTGTCTGATATTAACAGTATTACTATGTTAAAAGTGACCCTGATTAGTTAAAAGAAATATGAAAATCAAATGTACCTCATTACTGACTTCAGCCCCAGCATATACTACAGAACGTTTGATACAGTAGGTGGAAGAACTATTTTATATCAAAATTATTACTATATATATATATATATATATATATATATATATATATATATGTGTGTGTGTGTGTGTGTGTGTGTAGCAATTAAAAAAAAATAAAAAAACAAATACAGTTTAACAGCTAGCCCATTCTCTAAGTGCTATAATGCTGGGCAGGGTGTGTGTGTGTGTGTGTGTGTGTGTGTGTGTGTGTGTGTAAATAACACCCTTGCAGGGATGTAGAGGCCCTCAGCCTGTGGTGTCTGGCCTCAGAACACCCCTGTGTAGACATTATTTACACAACACACACCCTGTCGGGCATTATTGCTTGTGTTCCCTATAGCATACTAAGCAACTCTACATCCATAGCATTTTATGCAGAAAACTGTAGGCATCAAATTTCTACACTCTCACCAACACAAGAGAAAACACTCCTATGATTACCATAAGTGAATTTGTAGATAATGTATGTTTCTGCCTTTATATGGAGAACATACTGGGCCTTTGTCTTTTGGTGAGGTACCAACCGGGTTGTTTATAAGTAGGGCAGTAACCACATAGTATTAGGGTTCTAAGTGCAGCAATGCTGCCATTGTCAGGCAAGCCCAAATTCCTAGAAATCAGTTGGAAGAAAGCACTTTATCAGATGCACTTGATTTTTTAAACTGTTTAATCTTAACAATTTCAGCCTGTCAGAATCTGGACAAGATGCATTTTTAATTTATGTAAAAGCAGAGGCTGAGTTCAAAATAGTAAAGCTAACGGGTCTCACTCACTCAGTATATAAAACACTGGTATTTATGCACTCATGTAAAAAGCTTTTTTTACAGGAGGCCTCTTCATTTGGCATATGCAACTGTGGTAGTTCTGCACTATGTTTGAAGTCAACTTTTATTGGTTATTTCCTTGACCAAAAGGCTTCTTGGCAGCAGCATTGTGAATATTTAACCATTAAAAAATAATGGAACATACATTCTTAGCTAAAAAACTATATACAAACTAATGACTTTAAGTGATGTGAAAATCACTATTCATTCACTTGGTTTTCCAGTTTAACAACAGTTACTATAAATAATTCACAAGTATACAAAGCATGCATGAACACAAAACATAATAGATGATTTAAAACTTTCCCATCGTGTAAAGTACTTATGTTCTTATCCACTGAAAGCACTGATATTCGCAAAAAGGTTTTCTGCAGAATGTCACATAACTGTTAAACATTCAGCAACTCAAAATTATCATCGGAAGGAGTAAGCTAATAAGTCTGTTTCAAGAGTTAGATTTTACCTTGAAATAAAGAGTTTATGATGGATATTGCCAAGGCTATCTTTTGACAAACTGTGTTTGGTAAACTACAACTCTATCAACAAACTGTTAGCTATTCTAAAAGATATACCTTCCTACCACCAATAAAGCCAAACAAACAGTACAAAATTCATTTACATACCTATTCTGTCAGGGAAAAAATACAATCACTGGTCATTTGCTTGAGAGCTGAGGAAGTTTTGAGACAGTGTAAAATATGATGAAATTTGACCTTATGAATTTATTTCTAAATTTTTTAGTATTTACTATTACTGAATACATGCAAAACTACAGCAAGAAATGACCTGTTAAAGAATCAAGTAATTTCAGTCATTTATTTGGGTTACCCTTGTCCAGAATCGCTCCTCAATGTGTCCCAAAGACTGGCAGAATGTTTTAATACATTGGTTCCATGCAACAATCTCACTGTTAATCTGGGTTGTAATACTGCGCTGTTTGTGAACTTATGGCTGTCCACTTAGTCCTTCGTTGGCATATATCTGATAGTTTGAGGTTGACCAATTCAGCCAGTGTCCTGCTCGACAGATCTGCTTTTTATGCCTGACCACATCATGTGAGCAGGGCGCCTCCCCTGCACTTAAAATGCATGCATGTCACAGTCACTCTGTGGTTATGCTAGATAATCAGACGGTAGCCATCTTGATTCCCCCTCTGTATGAGTCCCACTAATTCATCCAGTCACAATATGTCTTCCCTCAGTGCCCACCAATAACAGTGGGCATTATAAGAGAAAAATCAGCAACTGGCAAGGTCTGGGTAGAGTAATTTATTAATTAAGCTGAGATGCACAACGTAGTTTTTATAGGGTGATTAAGTTAGAGATCGGAGTTGTGAGTTTGCATTTAGTGAAACAACCACACATACCAGCTTAAATATTGAACTAGTAAGTGAAGCATTTCCTTCCCTCCCAAAGAATGTAGATGGGTAATAAAGAACCTGAAACTAGTATCTCATTTTGCTAAATTGTTAAAAAATATCATGGTGTTTTTTATATTAAACCAGTATGAAAAATTATTATTTTAATAATAGCATTGCTATTTATCTGGAAAGTGACAGAGACTAATACCAATTTTATTTAAATAACAAAAGCATGAAAAAAGGAAGAACTGTTTTTCTGGTTCACTACCAAAAAAACACTGGAAAACAGAGGTGATGTAACACGGACATAGTGCCAATAAAATGTGCCACGTCACTATTAAATCCCAGTATTAAATGAACTGTTGTTAACAACTAGAAGTGTCAGTTACAGGAGGTAAATATAATAAAGCAATACTTAGAACACAAATAGTCTACATATAATCTTTTACTCTGAGATATAGATCAGAAACTATCATGAAATGCTTTCAGTACATGAATTTAATACAACTTTGTGTGCTAAAGGCAACCTTTGCAACCTATTTCTCCCAGTTGCTTTTTGACCATCAGCTTCCTCCTTTTGTCTGGACCATAATCTACTGAGCCATTGGAATTTCTGCTTAGCCCACCCCATGTCGGTCTCTGGTGATTGGCATGTGTACCATTGAAGAGGGTTCTACGATGTTGGCCTAGTAATACAACGCATGGTTCTATGCATGTGCCATCTCTAGCTATAGCCCTTATGTGCTGGTTACAAAGATCAAGTGATCATTTGGTCCTTAAACTTTAGGCTTGTTCCCTGAGCAACTTCTAATGACATGATGAATCACACCATGTGATACTGTTCTATATCTCTTTAAGAATAGGTGGTACCAGTAAAGGAATTCATATCATGTGACTACCACTATTTCAGTAAAGCTATTGAAGTGGCTACATCTCCTGCCTCTGTCTATTATAGACCTTTACTGATTAACTTTTAAAACAAGTATAAATTGCATGGTGTCAGAAGAAAAACAAACCTAATGACACTAAGATTAACATTCCTGCAAAACACCCACCCGTAACTTTCATAAAAAAAAGCAGAAGGAAGAATGAAATAGGATAATTTAAATGTCTGGGGTGGATATATCAACTGCCTCATGGTAAAGTGTAGAAAGTATTTTTTTAACATTCTAACAGAGTATTCACAGAAATTGTCATGCAGTATAAAGCCCTAATGGTTTCACATTTTGTATCTTGCTGTTGCAGAACAGTCCCTGTTTTGTATCTCACTAAGACGACACACTGAACTACCAGGCTCATTTTTTTGTATTGCTTCAAGTCCTAAATTTTACTGATAATGTCAAACTCAGAAGCTGCATCTTAATATAGTTAAGTTGGTAGGTATATCATAGTTGGCATTTTTTAAGCAAAACATAAGGTTGTACTTCTGATAATAGCGGTTATTAAATTCATGGGTCACTGCCAGAATTCAGTTACCTGCTTTTAGTTTACCAAGGTAGGAATGTGCCTAGCACAGCAAAATAAGAAGCAGTTAATGACAACACCAGCAGGTGTTTTGGTATATAAACTGAACTGTTATGCTAATATTAAAATATTTTCATAGCTCTGAAAATTTTCACACCTGATCATTGCATATGTAATGAAGGTAGATGTGGATTATGGGCCTTTATAGTTGTTTGCAAAGCCCTGATTACAGAATGTCAGATTATTTTTGAAGTCATGCTGCAGGTAGCCTCATTCCTAGGGCTGAAAATGTGGATGTGAATATGCCCACTAATAAAACAATATACAAAAGGCAAATGCATCTGATAGGGGGTGTCACTTTAAAAAGCAAGCCACTTTTTTTTTTCTATTCTTAAAATGACAAATCAAGCAAGCCATGCTTGTGCTGTTCTGAATAATTACACATCTGAGGCCATAGCTGGTTCAGAATAATATGTTTTCATTCTAGTAATGACACCACAAAGCTGTGTGACTGGCAACGCTGGGTAAAAAAGCAAAAAAAAGCTGCTCAGATTAGAGCACTTCTAGTTTAAAAACACAAGAACATAGAAAAAATAAGCAACCGATGAACATGTTACAATGAGGTGTGTGTGTGTCAAACACTTTTTATTTCCTTAAACTAGCCTAACTAATCAACAGTATATGTCTAATCATGGAATTGATGAACCTAAACATTGCTAATTAATCTAGCAAGGCAGACTGGACTTAGGAGAGGAATAGCAAGTTGTCCTACTACCAGCCACGTTTAGGTGACCGTGGCCTTGTGAGAAGTGGCAAGATGGTTACACCTCCACAATGTCAGATCACCAAATTTAGCTTTGTGGTTTAAAACTTACACCGATTCTCTCTTTTAGAAGAACATCTGAGGTGATTATTGTGAAAGTTGTCTCTCGTCACCTAAATGCAGCAGTAGTATTTAAATAGACTGAGAACACAGTTCTTTTGTTTAGTTTCAAAGATATGATGATTTGTCTACTAACCATATGTGAGATGGTAACAGATTCCAGTGCATATGATTGCAATACTAAAAGCCTTATCACCAGCTTTTTTTCCGATGATACATGTTACAAACAAATTTTGCCCTGAGGATCTTTTTCAGCTATCAGTACAATTGCATTTATTTTCAAAGCCCTGAGGATCTTAAATCTCTTGGAAGCATATACTTTTAAGGCATGCAGGTGTCTATGTTGTCAGTCAGAGGTCTATATGTGGTTCTCCATGGTTTCCTGGTAATCCCATGTTACGGATTTGGCCTTGAGGTCACTGATAAGTTAGTTGTTCAGAATTTAAACAGATTAATTTGTCATGGGTGACAGACTGCATCTGGTTTCTAGCTAGGAGGTGATAAAGATCCTGTCTCATTATGAGTCATGGCAGAAACAGAGCATACATTATATTTATTGTAATGAGAGATACGAAGGTGTACAGATTGGTTTTTTTTTTTTTGTTTGTTTTTTTAACTATCATGTGTACATGGCCTGACCAGCTAATGTTCTAGTCGAGGTGAATTCTGATATATGCATAGCAGCAGACTAAATCAAACAATTCTTCTGCTGCACTTTTCATCTCATATTAGCTACTCCTGGCTCCTTCCCATCTGATGCTTTCAAACAGACCTGCTTTCATTTTCCTTGCTAAGCACAATGTGACATTGTTTTAGCTATTGAAATTAAAATGAAACGTTCCCATTTGTCAGCCTAGAAATGTTGCATCTATACAAGCCACATCTTCCAAGTTTTAACTGCAAGGCCTAAGGAGGCATGTCATACCTCTGCAGGTAACTGGTTGCTTAACAATGAAGTATGGTTCACAACTGCTGTACTAAAATCACATCCTTTGTTTTTTTGTCTCTCCAGCTTGAAGATGAGCTGCTCAATGTACAGAAGAAGCTCAGAGTCGCCGAAGATGAGATGGACAAATATGCTGAGAGCCTGAAAGATGCCCAGGACAGGCTTGAGGTGGCAGAGAAAAAGGCCTCTGACGTATGTACAACCTAAGTTAAGCTGACTTTGCATATTCGTGTAAATGACACCACTCCAAAGTATCACTGCATATATTGTATTCTGGTTATAGGCGCTGGGACAGTAATATTTCCTGGCAGTCTGATGGCTAGACATTGCACTGTTAGTTTTATACTACTTTTACACCATGGCATTAGTGTGAATATTGTGAACAGAATTTATTAAACACACACACACACACACAAAGAAAAATGCATTCATAGTAGCAGCTAGAACTGTAGATTAAATCAGAGTTGTTACTGAGCTGCTTCCTGAAGTAAGGGGTATGATTCCCACCACCTCCATTTGCGTACTTTATGGGTCTAGACAAGTCACTTAAGCAGTGTGTTCCTGGTCAGTTGAAAACCTGGGCTAGGCTCCTCAGTGGTCTCCTGAACCATGTTTAGTAGTTCCCTATGGACCTGTTTCTACTAAGATTTCTTTATTCATAGTGCAGAATAATATACACTACTCAGAAATTTGAAAGGATAAATCAGGCCTTAAACTTGCCTATTATTTGACAGGGAGAAATAAACCAAACAGTCATTGTCCAGGTCAAGAAAGGCTGGCATACTGCTCTTCAGATTGCAGATACACCAGAAAATGGAAAGTAAGCAAGCAAATGTTCTTATGAACCAATTTGCTCTATGTACAGCCGTAGGCAGCCCATGACTGTGGGCATCTACTTTTCCTAAATACAGAAAGGCCAGAGGGTCCAATGTAGAATATGACAACAGTGCAATAGGAACCTGTTGGCACATTTTGTTATTTACAGCACAGGTTTTCAAAAAATGAATTTTGCAAATAAGTCAGTGAAATACTACTATACTTCAGCTATCTGGGGAAAATGATACAGGGTTACCATAGATACTTTACAGATGTGAGAACTACGGAAGTGAAATACTATTTGTCCCAAGAATGCGGGTGTTTGTTTTGGGGGTGGGGGCTATAACCTCAGACACACATACTAAAAATGAATTATTGCATGTTACATTTCCTTATACAGTGTTATTACAACAAAATCAAGCACTAAAGTGAATTCTAAACAGAAAAGTACTGGCAGAAGAAAAATAACAAAATGTAAATGGGAAAGCACAATAAACTGAAACATAATGAAAACAGAGACACGGTACAGGTAAGACTGACTTTGTTACTTACCTTGTAGAGGCAGCAGAAACAAAAGCCAAAGGTAATCATGTAAGAAAATAGGCATTAGTGATACCAGGCAGCAAAATCTGTGAAGTCTGTGCCTCACCCCATCCTTGGAGGGTGATAAGATGGTGCATAATTACTAAGAGCAGGGTGCTTGGATACAGGAATGGCTGTAGGAAAAAACAGATGAATTCCCCCTTCATCATTTTAATTTATTACCTCTGCTCGCTGATGCCAATGTGTCTTATTTCCTCCTCCAGCTCATATTAGCCACTAACACATTTCTTTACCATTTTTCCCCATTTCCTCTTGTTAACCTGTTTTTTTCCTCATCTCCCCCCTTAACTCTTGCCTACTTAACTTTTATCCCCATCCATCTTCTTCAGCCCCTTTCTTTCATTTTATCTAAGCCATTCTCTTTCATCCTCTCTACTTTTTCTTCTTCTTGCTATCTTTTTATCCACTGTCCTGCTTTTTTGACATTTTTATCCACTACCTAATTCTGCTGTCGTTCCTAACATACGTTTACAATTATTCCTTATTCTTTTCTTATCCTGTTGGACTTAGCATCACCTTTGCCTTATAAAATGTGTAATTATGTTGTCTTTATGTTTCCATTTCTTGTAAAGTGTGGTCCTCCGTACTTTTACTCCTCCTCTCGCATTCTGTTTTTATTTATAACTTTATTTAGTTTACTGTGCACTTGCCCTCACTTTTTAGACTATACATGTATTTTACTTGTCATAGTAATTCTTGGTGTATTGCGTATTACCTCTACAATTTTTGAATTGGTCTTTATCACATATTACATATTTTGACCAGTATTAGGGCTGAACCATATTTACTTGTTTTATTGAAGTTGCAATAGTTTCTGGATAGTATATTGCAGTTTTTTATTAATTTTTTTTGTCCAAACTATTTTAACTGTTTTTAACTATAGAGCTAATTGCATAGCATATTGAGACTATAACAGTCACAACTGTAGTATCACATTAGATTTTAAGGCAGAACCATATTTCATTGTTCTATTGACGTTGCAATAGTCTCCAACTATAACGCTGGTCAAATAGCGTATCTGAGCTTGTAAATAGTGCCAAAAGATAATGTTTGAAATCTTATGCCTGTACTCAACACTCTTTATTTGATATTCTTTCTCTGATGTTAATGCTGAACTATATTTCATTATCATAGCATTTCTTTCTTTTTCTAATGCTCCAGAAATGATACGCCAGTATTCAAATGTTATTTTTGGCGCCTTTTTTCTTATTTCATTTATTTACCAGAAATTAGCCTAAGTCATTATTAGTCAGAAGTGTGTTCTGGTAAGTTTCTACAACTTCCTGCTGATATTTAACAGTATAAGTGAATTGAACTGCATTCTTTTTTAACTTGTTTGTTCCTTTAATGTAGTTCATAGATAGGGTATAAATCAATCTCTACACCTATGGTTTAACTGTTTGAGGTCACTTACTATTATCTTCTTAGTTCCTAAACAATACTTACTCTCTTCCTTCATTTACACCTCCCTAATACACTGCATGGAGAACATCCTTTTTCCTCACAACCTGCCTATCTGGACATCCTTACCCTATATGCCTCCAGCAATAGTGACAGCTTAAAAACACCAAATTAAGTAAAAGAATCTGCAGTGTATGTCCTCATCCTTAAAACTGGCTCTGAATTTATACGAAATTGAAAACTCCTTATAGTGACATGCACACTAGTTGGACCCATACTAGCTCAGTTCCCCCCTCCCCTACACATTAGCTATTCTAGTCTGCTATGTCTTTCTTACCTCACTTAAGAGTAATACTATCTCTTCTAAACTAATGATCAAGCCAAGCTTTTCTACTAAAGAAAACCAAACAAATATAAAAAACGAATAGGAAAGTGCTCAGAAAAATTAAATTCTGTATAAAAGCACTGACCTCTTTGCTGGCTGATTGTTTCTGTTGCGATCTGGTTGGCCACGTGGTTTAACCAGCTCCATTCGCCCTTGGTGCACTCCGGCGAACTCCGTTCCCCCACACTACCCCCAATTCCCACCCATCCCCAGTACACTTACACTTAAACTTTACTATACACATCCCTTATCTTAATCAACCTATCAGATAATCTGTCCCACTACCCCAATCACAAATCAACATAATTACTTAACACTACTCTCCCACCAACTCTCTGCACTAATTATAGCCCTCTATTCCTCAGTATACAATCTACAACAGACCCAAAATACTAACAATCAGTATTTACATATCCACCATATAAATCTTAGGGTCTATATTAGATCACCGAATGCTTAGGTAAGCGAACAGTGATTAATCGACCCCATGTAAGCGAAAGCTTACAAAACGAACTGTCAGAACAGCGATTTTTTTCCAAGGGAAAAAAATTGCTGTTTCAACAAAAAAAAAAAAAAAGAAAACACATTAAAACATGAGATTAACTGGGGGGCTTTGCCCCCGACACACCCCCTACTTAAATATACCAACTCCAAGACCGCACTACACTGCCGAAAATGGCAAAGTACCGAAGCGGCCAAGCGAATTCTTTCCCAGAGAAAGAATTCGCTTACATGCTGCTTCAATATTTTGCAGTTTCGGTTTTGTCAGTTCGACCAAGATGCATTCGAAAACATGCGTCTTTGGTCTGCTGATAGGAACCCTTCATCTTATACTCTACTCTCGCCTTTCTCCTAACAATTAATGCCTATTACACTTCTCATCATACTTATCTTAATATCACATTCACCACCCATACTACCCTTTACCAGGTCTCTCATTTTTTTCAGCCAAACGCCGCAGTCTCTCTGCTGATTTTAATTCCAAACATTTGGCCTCCAGTTCAAGTCTCTTTATTTCCAGATGGATTTTTTTAAGTCCTCTGAGGAAAAGGTGGACTGTCATGTCTCTGAGAGCTACAGATTCCCATTACCACACTGGTTATCCTCCTGGTTGCTGGTCTGAGCAGTGACCAAGTCTGAAATAATTTTCTCTTTAGTCAGGTTGGGGTACACCAGTCCTTTGGCTTCACACACCTTGGCTAACTGATTCTTTATCAGGTTGCCTTAATCCTTCTGCTGACATCTTGCCTGCTTTCCCTGACTAAACTAAACTTACAAAAAAATAAATAAAATGGTTGTGAAATGAAACTCTGAATGTTTACCCTGTGGCAGCTTAAAGGACACACCTTGAGTGACAGCTGCCTACAGGCTACAGAAGTTCAATTAATATCTGCATCATTGTTGACCAATATGTGACATCTCCACTGTGGGCCAGTAATCAAGGATCCTGAATCCTCACCACCGACACTGGAGAGGAACATTCACTTGAAATACTAATGGATACACTCAGTATTTCCAGATGCAGACCTCTCTGCATCAAGCACAATTTCCCTTAAGAGCACACAGGGAACACAGTCAGCCCAGGGTCTGGATTTCTTTATATCTCTGTCTCCCCCCAGTGCCCCAGTAAGCACCCCACTAGCACAGCTTAGTTAAGTCCTCAGCTGAATGTCCAAGTCAAGTCCTCCAGCACCCTCTCTGTGAAACCAGTGCTTCATGTCCCTGCTCCAACTAGCTGACACACACATACACACACACACACACACACACACACACACACACACACACACACACACACACACACTATGATATTTGATTTTTCACACACACAACTGGGAAAGGCTGGCACAGATTTACCCATTATAACCCCTTCTGCCCAGACTGTAAGGTAGTTATCACTGCCATCATTCACAACAAAGCCAGCTACCTAAGACTGTTGCAAGAGGACTCGAGTATACTGAGTGAAATGAATACAAATGGTAATGTTGACCAAACAGCCAGGCTTCAGGAGTGGCCACAGTGTCACCAATAGATACAAGTCCTCTCAAAAGGTTAAAATATTCTCTAAAGGACCAGCCACAATGAAAAGTTATAATATATAGGTTTATAGGTGTGTACTAGGCTAATGGCCCTGGAGCCTTTAAAAGACTAGCCCATAGGATTATCCTGGCATCATGCCAACTGACCTTAGTTACCAGTGCCTCTGTCAAGTAAAGCCACTGGAGTGATCCCTGGGGTGAATTATAGGTTCATAGGTGTGTACTAGTAAACAGCCTTTGCAAGTTTTGAACGCAGGACCCAGTACACCATAGTCACAACACTTAACCACTAAGCCATCTGAGGTTGTTATGTTACCACCATGCATTTCAATGCCACATCTTGAACCCAAAACCATATGCACTACAGTCAGCAACATACCACTATGCCATATAAGCTGTTTTATAATCAGCCCTTGCAGGTCTTGAACCCAGGACCATGTACACCATAGCAACAGCAATTTACCACTAAGCCATCCGAGTTTTATTTATGGTGATTTGGAGTTTCAAGAGTTCTCTCTGTGGGTCTCAGAAATCTGTATAAAAGTATCGTGATCCTTGACAAATATGGAGACACGACCATAGTTAACTTCATGTCTGATGGATGACAGCTGGGCATGCTTTCTTTACATTTAAGCAAAGTCTGACTAATTACAGAAATACTAATATGTTGCAGATGCAGGAGAGCCTCAAGATCAGGTAATCTGCTGTTCAGACTTCCAGCATTCAGAAAACCCACCTCTATGTGTTCCATACTAACTCTGAAATCCATCCACACAATGTAACTTTAAAGGCCATGAAACCCAAACTGTCTGCAGCACAGGAAATGTTCATTCTAGATATCTTTCAAGGTAAAATCTTAAATGTCATTTTACATCTAAATAATCAAAATGCATTTCCCTTTACTGGAATAGTCTGGAAAGAATACAGGGGTATTAACAGCTTGGTTCAGATTGACTATATGGCTACACAGGGCATGAGAGACAGACTTGTCCTCAAGACCATTCTTATCCTTGCAAAAGTCAGATGTGGAGGATCAATACATACAGCTTGAATGTCAGAAAACAGTCTTTCAGAATAAATATTTAAATTCTGCCCTAGACAAGTTCAAAAGGTGATAATGTCAACTTCTCTAACAAAAGTCACATTTGTGGGGGATAAATGGGTTTCTAAAGCAATGTCTGATATAAAAGATACTCCTGAGAAAGGGCATCTACACTTTTGTCTACACTGAAAGAGGTTGTCCACTCAGACTTTGCCAGTCAAATATAAACAAACTTTACGAAAGCCAGTGAAGCACTGGGGCACCCTTGAAGAAACTTGGATACATTTTTGACAGCTGATTCACATAAAGTTTACCATTTAGCCATCTCTGCCATGGCAGCAGAAAAAAGGTCCAACTCTTTTGAAGTGGTCCAATTGACAAAAGGTGTCCACCTGCTCTTCAAACTTTCCCTGGTACTGGGTGCCTGGGCAGAGGTAAGAATCTGGAAAACCTTCATCAGCTATGAAGCATCCCCTGGCCATTAATGGAAGTGGAGAAATCAGGTGGTTAGAGAAAGATTGAAAATCTGAGTGATGCTTGCTGGATGGGTGAGTGACTGAGTGAATTAGGTTATGAAAGACCTCATCATACAGGATCCTCTAGAAGAGGAGGCTACAGTAGGGAGATCTATAAGAATTTCAGCCAAAATACAGTCATGAAAATTACTGTGGACTCTTCACTTTCACTTTACAGAAAAAAACATGAATAAGGGAAAATGAGGGAAGTGTAGACAAAGAACTGGAGGGCATTTCTGGACCACATCGTTCCTAGGCTACTGAGTATAAGGAAGCATTAGTTGTTGCATCTGATGTTAGTTGGGTTGCAGAGAGGCTGCAGCAAGGCTTCCACCAGTGATAGAAAGCATTTGCTACAAGCTTAGGGATGACCTGTGTGTATCAGGGCTTCCTTGTCTTAAGTGAGGAAGTCCACTATTGCTGGCAGTTTGCAATGTTTCCAACTGAGATGTCCATGGGGGGGGGGGGGGGCATCAGTGCTGCCAAGACCAGACTGCTACTAACATGTTTTTTTTTTTAATTCAAGTATGTTAAATAATAGATAACCAAGATATATATATATATATATATACAGAAAAGGCAAAACAGTCATAAAACACAAAGACTAAAATTCATACAGTACACCAAAAGAAGCAACTCCAAACATTACGAGCAGAAGTAATAAAAGAAAAAAATTGTTCCACTGGTTTTTGAAGACCGTTTTATAATGCTAGTAAAAAAGTTGAACACATAAATGGCAGAAACAAAGAGTGACTGGGTCCAGAAAGTAATCCAAGGTTTCAATATAAGCACAAAAATGTAAAAACAAAACAAAACAAGCACTTTCGTTCCACTAGTACAATCCAGATTGTCTGATGAAGTTCTGTACTAGTGGAACAGAAATGCCCATTCTATCGTGTCCTTACATCTCTGTGCCCATACCAAAACCTTGGATTACTTTCTGGAACAGTCACTCCTTTGCTGCCATGTGTGTTTTATTTGGTTGCTGGTCTTGTTTGTTTCATCAGTTAGTACAAACATTTGTATGTAAACTACTAGAAACTCCTCTGTATCCTTGGGTCTGGTTTTCCAGAACTTAATAGCTAGGAAAACTGATACTACTAGCCTTGACCACAGCCACTCCTCAGTGTTCAAAGAAAAGTTGGGGTCCTGAAATCCTAAGAGCTAGAAGTAAAAATAATTCAGGGGAGGTAGGTTTTTTGCCAGTGACCACATAAGTGACTAAAGTACTGTCAACCATACCTTGGAAGATATCAAATGTTACCATCAAAAGTTATCATTGGCCTCTCTAGTCTTACCTTCTGGATCACCCTGAGGAACAAGGATACTGGAGGGGAACATACAGAAACAGAACTGTCCAGCTGACAGAGAATACCTCTACTGTCCAAACCTCCTTGCAGGGTGCTCTTGAGCACAATTTTCAGTTGCCTATTGTTTGAAGGAGTAAACCTGTGCACTAGCTAAAGAAATATTTCTTTGTAACAGCCATTCATGCCAGCGTCCTCAACCTAGTAAGGTGGTTACCATGGAGTTCTAAAGAAAAGTTGCACAGACTTGCATTTATGTTACCTAGAACCATAGTGTCAACTCTCAGGCGTTCATTGTTAACCTGCAAAGGGTGTAGGAGTGTGTGCTCCCAAATGACAGACAGTGGTGTCTGTCACCACTTGTAGGACACCCTTTGTTCACTTCTGTTCGAGAGCTTTGCCAGCCTGATTTAATAATAAATAATAAAAGAACATGAAAATATGAAATATCCATTTACAGTAAACACCAGAGTTTCAAGCACAGGAATTAAAAACAACACAGCTGGAAAGATTCACACAGTTACAGAAAAATAATACTTAACTATTCTCACTATTTTCTTGACTGATCTAGAGAATTACTGTTCCTACTTACGTAATATAGCAAGGCAAGATGAAGTAGGTGAGGGATCCTTCTCTATCAAGTTCCAAGAAACAGACTGCCCTCAGTCGTCTGTCTCACCTCATATTAAAACAGAATGAAGTCACATACATCTGGTTCCCATGCAACCCCCCATTGTTAGAAACTGCCAGGATTTAGCACGTACATGTCAATAATGTGCACACAAGAATATAACTCAGATGTGCTACAGCTTCTGGAAGTCATAAAACAATTACAAACTTCTACTCCTTCTACAGAGACTAATAAACCATGCTTCTTACAGACACTGCATGTGTGGCATCATTCAAAACTATGAGATAACATCTTTATGGCACAGGCCCAGTAATTTAATTTCTTACTTTTTTTGCAAAGTCAGCTGGAGCTGAGCTTAACCTCTTCTCTTCCAGTATCCTCCGTTAACACACACACATATATATATATATATATATATATATATATATATATATATATATATATATATATATATATATATATATTTAATTCAGGTACAATACAATTAGGACCCACTGTTGGTAATTCTGAACACAAGCAACTTTACAAATCCATTTTCAACACAAGTATTTGTACCAATCAGTTTGATATTCAAACATAGAATTATTTACTAAATTCCAGCTAACTGTGATGGCATATGTTACACATCCAATGCCCTACTTCTCCTGGCATAGCTGGCAATACCGGATATTGTCACATGTACAACAAAGCCAAAAAATCAGACAAGACAAAACAAACCACTACAGTATTAGCCAAACCAAACACCAAAAAAATAATCAAAAATTCTAGTCTGCCATTAAAAACTTTCCACAACCAGGGCAAGTCAGTACATTGGCCACATCAACCAACAATACTAAAGACAGTATTGAAATGCAGTTCGATAAATATTTCACAAAAAACATCCTAGCACTTATTAATAATTGCTCTACACCTGATTCTCCCTACTTAAAAATCAAATCAGATCAACAATACATTTTTCTTCCATCCCATCCAAATTGATACTATAAAAAAAAAAATACCTAAAAAAACTGAAACTAACGACACTAGCATTGGACCAACTACCAGACAAATATATTAAAATCTATACGAAAGCCATCTCCTACCCTGTATCCATCCTCATTAGATCGACCCATCTCTGAACAAAAAGTGCCTCCCATTTGGAAAATTTCACACATTATCCCATTGGATAAAGGTGGGAGCTCAACAGAACTATCTAACTACTGCCCTGTTACAATCCTACCCCCCCTATCCAAAATCTGAGAGAGATACACTCATTCTCAATTACTTAACTATCTCCTGACTAACAATCTTCTAATACTCAACACAGTTGTCGTCCAAAACATAGCACTACCACTACTTTGATGGTCTTTACTAACACAGTAAATCACCACAGAAATGAAGGTAAACTAGTATCATCTATATTTCTCTATCTATCCAAAGCTTTCCATATTGTTTCACATAAACTCATTACAGTTATATCCAATCTTAAGCTTAGCCATACCGCTATAACATGGTTCCAGGACTACTTAGCTAGAAGACAGCAAGCAATTAAATGGCAGCAATATCTCTACCCCTCTCCTACCAGTCACTCAAGGAGTGTCATAAGGTTCCATCTTGGGGCCCCCCCTCTTCACCTTATTTACTAATAACCTACATACTGCTACCAAGCATGCTTCTCTGGTCCAGTATGCAGACAATTCCACTGTGTTATGCATTGCTGCCACACTCCAACTACAACATATAACCCAGCAATCACTCTCAGAGGTAGAATCATGGTTAGCTAATTGTCTGCTCATTCTTAACTCCAATAAGACAAAACTCATGCTTTTCCAACCCACTACAACCAATGATCTCGCCTCATCCTTTAACATAACAAACACAATCATTTCTCCCATAACCCAAACCAAGCTTCTTAGAGTAATCAAAAATAGTAACATGAGATTTGACATACACATAGCCCAGTCAATACAAAAACTTCATAAAAAACTTGGATCACTATATAAACACAAAACATTCTTCACAAACAGCACAAAAGCCACCATCGCTAGAACTCACCTAGTCTCCACACTTCTCTATGCATCACCAATACTCACCATCAAGAAATCAGATCTAAGCAAACTCGAAACTTGCTACAATGAAACTACTGCCACTGAATCTACCTGTGTATCTCATCACTGCCTTCCACTAAAAAAAAAAACTCAGTAACTCAATTGGCTAGAAGTGCCCAACCTCCTGGTCTACAACCAGCTGACCAAAGCTCACCAATTACTCTACCAAACAGACAAAATTCCTGCCCTCCTTAACATCCTACAACCATACTCTGCCAACTGTGTTCCTTGTTCTAACAAATCACTATTAAAGATAACTAAAGCTAACAATACTGCTGGAAAAGCTCTTTACTCTCGCTGCATAGCTAAACAATGGAATTCTCTCCCAATAAACATAAAAACTACCACCGTAATAACAAAATTCAAAGAGATGCTTAAAGCAGATTTAAGCAAATTTGGTCATGCTGTTGTTGTAGCCCAGGCTAAGAACACACAGACTTAACTACTCAGCCTTAATCTGGTAAAGAAAACCACAAAATACCTACCTCCACTGAACTCATACCTCAAATGTGTTCCTTTCAAATAGGGTCTAAGTTTGCTGTATTATACATTGTATTTTAAGTGACTAAGATTGTCATTACAAAAAGCACTATACTGACATTATACAAAATGTTATACATGATTTTTACCTCTATATCTAATCTAACCACTTGTTCTTCTGTATAACAACAAAAAACTTTGTAACACTATTGTAAATGTTTGTTATTTTTATTTATTTATTTTTTTGTGGGGCTTTTCTCCCTGGGCCTCTGCTGAAAAAGGACAGCTTGGCCAGTTAGAATTTCCCGGTAAACAAATGTAAAATAAAAAATAAAAAATAAAAATATATAAAATAAAATTACATCTGGTCTGCATTTGTTTGAGGTTATGTGTTGATTAATGAAGTATTTCTTCTTGTGCCTGCACTGTAAAACTGCCTATCCCAATTAGCAATTATCAGTTTATTGCTCTCTTAAGCACTTCTAAGTTTTTAACTTAAATGGAGAACTAAAAAACCCTTTCTCAAGCCTGTGAATGCTTGTCCTACTAATAAACACAAGCAACAGGCCTTAAAATGATTCAAGAATAAAAGGTCCAAATGGAGCCACTCTGAAAAAAAAAAAGCTTATGACTAACCCTGTGTAGATGATGCAAACTCTTTCTCCACAATCCTGCTTATTATGGTCATCCTAATAAGCATCCTCTTCAGATGCATGGAAATTGCAAAGGTACAGCATTAAGAACAGTCTGTGTGCAAAAACATTTTAAACATTCCTGCCTCCCTACCAGACTGTCTAGCTGATGAAGCAATCCAAAACAATGAACAAACTTTCTCAGCATTAACATCTGTGTGCAGTTGTATAGGATCTTATCAGAAACACTTTCACAAATATTACTCTGCCTACTAAAACATTTACATGTTCTTTTTGTAAATATACAGCCTGTTTACAAATTATTTAAGCTGTATTGTCTGGTAGCTGTCTTGTTTATAAGTAATCTGCGTAGAGGAAAGGACCAGCTGTAAACTGTGAATGTTACTCAATTTTTTTTTATGTTCTTTCCGGTATCCTCATAAGAAATTTCGGGGAAAAAAATCAATGCAGTTCAAGTGAACTCATATATTATAGTAATAAGTGGCAGAAAACTAACAGAGGAAATACATGTATCGTCTTGGTGAAGCAGTTAGTGTTAAGATAACTTCCTTGTATGTATTACCTCATTTGCATGTGCAGAAGTGGCCGGGAGACTTCAAGAAAAAAAAAACATTCATTTAGGAATAATTACTTGCTGATTAAAACAATTAACAAAATGCAGATTTAGTTAAGTATAAATTAAATAAAATAAATGCTTTTTTTGTGCACGAGTCAGTGCTTTATTGAGATAATGTTAGTGTCCACCCAATCTATTTTTATTCCCATCCATACACTTGATGACCACCTGGGCTCTTTGCAACTGATGGCATAAACCTGCTGTCACCATATGGATGTAAGAGCTAATCATGGCTGCTAAAGTAGCCATCAGGAGATTTTCTGATGAAGCTTAGTCACACCCCTTTTGCAGCTAACAACTGCATGGGTGCACCATTCCAGAAATGTGTGCGTGCTCCCACACATGATGATAAAGCACATTCATTTTGCTTAGCAGAGCTAAGGCAGTATTCCTGAAGCATATGCTGCATACTGTGACAACTGCCTTCCAATAGGTGTCAGTAATGCAGTGGACTGGATCACCTTCCTCATACCAAGATGGTTAAACCAATGTTGGCCACACATCCTCTCAGCCTCCAAGGTTGACACCCAAGTTACTGATTGATTTTGGTCACCTAGGTCACTTTTAGTTCTCCAAATTCCTCAACCTCTTAGCATGAAATCAGCTTATTCAAGAGTTTGTCAAGAAAGCCATGGACATGAGCACAGCAGTGCGCACTGCCTACCTTGACCTGGCCAAGGCATGTGACACAATACCCCACTCAGGCACTGTACATCATTTCAATAAATTAAGCATAAACCTTTATGTCACCCAATGACTGGCTAGCTGACTCACAGACAGGACTCAAGAAGTTAGGATAGTGGGATGCTACCTTCAGAAAGAGGACAGTCACTTGTGGAATCCCTCAGGGCTCAGTGCTGGTGCCTCTTCTTTTTGGTATCTACTTCTCTGAAGTCAAGACCAATGTCACAGGCCTTTGGCTGACCAGTTTTTTGCAGATGATTGCAGCCTCAGAGTTCTACCCTTGTACTCTGGCTCCTACAGACTGCTGTGAGTTAAGATAAAATAGGCATGACGTTGGGACAAGTATGTGTCTCAGTGACTACCCCTCTCCTGGAATAGGCTTCCATCCATGTGAAGCAGAGTTCTTCCCTACCCAAATTCAAGCCTAACTTGAACCAATGGATGGTGAATTTAAAATGTCCCCTGCTCTGGCACCTATGCCTTTTACGGACAGAGGCAGTCTGTAAAAGCTTGACCACCCTTCATATAAGCATAAATCCAACCCTTTAAAATTACCACTGGGTATCAAATCATTTGGGAAGACAAGGCTAGGATTAAAAAGCCCCTGAGGCAGTTAGCCTGGTAATCAGCTATGAACCCATTAACCTTGTCTTTTAAGCATTTTTAGTAGCTATTGTTCCTATTACTCGCCTATTTATTTGGCTTCCTGGACTTTATGTGTATCCTTTGGTTCAATGCATTTTCTGACACTTTGCTTCAGTTGTTTCATACAGTAAATCCTTAGGGAAAGGGGAGTTCTTCCAACACTGATCAGACGTTTTCCTCCCATGTATGTTTGTGCAGTGTAGTAGAACTGTGGGAGTTTCCACTTATGTGAGTATACTGATCCATCACTCCCCTCACAATGAAAAAGAAAATATATTTACAGCCAGCTTCTCTCTTTTCACCCCCAGCTAACCACTTCAAGGCATCAAAATTTGTTCCCAGACTCAGGAACCCAGGTTAGAGTCATAGGAATTTGAAAAGTTAATTGTCTATGAGATGAAAGGGAAGCTATAGACTAACATATTTATTTAAGGGAAAAGATGATATTTCAAGTTTTTTTCCTGAGGAAGCTCACTCAAACAGAATAAACTACAATGTAGCACTTTTCCCATCCTTCTATCCCATTATAGTTATGACCTTAAACCTAGTGGCTTTCAAGATTTCTGCCCCGATAATAATTTGGCAAAAAAAATGTCCTCTCACTCCTTTTAAATTACATCATAGTAAACACAAAAGTTACATTTTCTGAAGACACTCCCCTTTAAATATTTTAAATTTTACTCCCTCTCACTGTATTTAATAAATCCAGAACTCTGAATACCCACATATCACCACAGCTGTAACCAATTATCCTCAGACAAAATCTCACTCAAAACTGAGCCCCCTTTACTGCTGTAACTTAGCTGCTTATATATTGCATGTCCTCAATCAACATTAATTTTTGCACTTTTCTCCACTGTAGTACAATTGTGGAGTTAACATATATGAGTTAGGGTTTTTGAGGGGCAAAGTCCTTCATGTGTACAGGGTGCTTGTCATCCAGAATAAATACTTTTTCAGATACCTTTTCTGACCCTCTTGATTACAAATTCTCTTCCAACTTTACCCCTCCCACCCTCAATTTTTCTTCCCCATTCCCCTTCAAGCCTCCTGTCCAGAAATTTTGGATGAGCCCCTTTTGGCATTTTCCAAAATTAAAAATACAAGTTCTGTGGCTTCTGACAATATTTCTGAATGTCTGCTGAGAAGGGTTAAGTCCCAACAAGTAAAACTCCTCCATCAACCCTTCAAGTTGAGTCTTTCCATTGGCTACATTCCTGAGGTGCGAGAACAGCTGTTCTAGTGCTATTGTCATAAAGGTGGTCCCCCCTCTGACCATGGGAGTTACAAGCCTATTAGTATCTCTTTTATTATTTAGAAGGCTATAAAATGTATTACAGCTGAAGTAATAAACAATAGATGACCTTATATACTCTTGGACAAACACCAGTTCAGCTTTGTATAAAGCAGATCATGCCTGCTCAGCCTAGCTGAGTTCTTCAGAAAGTTTATAGAGCTCATAGATAAGAATCATACAGTCCAAGCTACCTCCATTCACCTTGTCAAAGGCCTCAAAATCATAGCTCTCAACCTCCTAGCACAAAAAATCTGGACAAAGCCAAAAACAATGGGGTGACAAAACCCCAAAAATAGGGACAGATTTTAAATATTGATCTTATAAACTTAGAAAGTTGCTAGAATAAAAGGCATTCCATTACCATACATTTTCTGAAGGATATCAAGTCTGTAACTCAAATGCTTGTCATTATTTAGTGAATTCAATTCCTCACTGATTAGCCACAAAAATCGAAAAAAAACACAAATTTTATGAGAACTAGACCAAAAATAAGAGGCAAAAATCTGGACATTCTGCGGAAATCTGGACAGCTAGGAGGAATACTCAACTATCTGCCATGTTGGCATTGACAAACTTTCCCAACTCAACATTAACCTGCATGCTGGGTAGATAATTGGCATTCTGACAGACCCCACACTACTGCTCAAGTCAGGTATATTTGGTCTCGTCAGAAAACCAATCACCAGTGTTTGTCTCACAGGATTCGGTCCTGGATCACCTTTGCGTGTTATGTTGCATCTCTGACATGAAAGAACTATGGTTAACTAAGATTGCTGATGATTAAAAACTAGGTATGGTTATCAAATCCTGTTCCCATACCCAAACTCTCAAACTAGCAAAGGTTGGCCCAAACAAATACATGGTGCATTAATCGTGGGCTTACCTTTAATGTCGAGAAATACAGCATAGCGATGCTAGATTTACAAAACAAAACTATTGCATTCTGTATAGATGACTTCCACTTAAATCAGAAACAATCATAAGAGACTTACACTGATAACAAATCTTCCTTTAACCACCACATCTCTGTTGTGGTTAGAAAATTCTTCAACTTCACATGGCTTATTCTTCATGGTATCTCCTCATAGTCCAAAAAAGCTATAGACCCCTCTTTATTTCTTTCTTCTTAAGCTCATCACTGAATTTAGTATTCCCTTTACCATATACCTTGCTAAGCAGCTAAAACAACTCGAAAGATTACAATGTTTCCTCACCAAAAATATCTCAGGTTTCAGTACCCTTAGCTAATCTTATGTTCTGTACTTGGTATTGGACCGTCTCTTTAGGAGTGATCTCTGCTTATCCTGCCATGTTATGAATAACCTGGCACTCTGAATTTCTTCGCCCAGCTTAAACCAGTGGTAAAACAATTACCTCCAATGCAGACCTAAACCTCAACACTAGGTGGCACATTAATTACCTAACTTAACGTACCCCCATTTCTGGAATTGACTATCATTACATATCAAGCAGAGTGCCTGACTAGCAACCTTTAAAATCAGTCTGGATGATTAGCTTGATTATGGCAAATGTTCACCTAGAATATGTTGGGCAAATCTATTTAATAAAGTATACTGTTCGTCTACCACCAGTATTGGGAGATGAGACCAAGCTTACTCATGCTCTCTTTGGCCATATGCTTAGTATGAACCTATGAAGCTATCTCATTGTTTTCCCTTGCTTAATTATAATTTAAGCCAATTTCCTTCTGTAATGGTTCTGAATTCCTCTATTGTTTTCTCCAAAGATTTGCTGCTTTTGCTATTCACAAATATTCCTGTATGGCTGGTAATGCTATTGCTGGACATCACTTTAGTGGCACAGAATTAGTATAGGAGACCTCATGAATGTTTTTGAGAAGTTGGAACAGAACAGAACGGTGGTATTTACTGAACAGAAAGGAATCCTAAATAGTAGCAGCCTAGAGTTATGTCCAGGCCTGTTAAAATGTTATGAGATTCAATATGGCTAAGTAAGAGAATAGAATGCCCAAAACAATGCTAGCCTTTTGCAGGAGTACAGTTTTAGCTGTTGGTATATTGGTTCTACACCCATCAAAGTTATCTGTAATTGAATTACAGTCCTCATCTATACTGCAGTGACAAGGAATTCCACTTGTCATGCTTACTGCGGTGGTGGTGCTGCAGTAGCATTGTCGCCTTACAGTAAGAAGCTGTCCGGTTCGATTCTCAGCTACAGCGTCTTCTGCGTGGAGACATGCGTGAATGGGCATACCTTCGTTGAAGGTTGTGCGTCAGGGCTGGCAACTTGACACCTAAAAATCTACTGCCAATCATTAGCGGACCGGAGTTCTGCTGTGGTGACCCCTAACTGGGAAAAGCCGAAAGACACAACACAACATGCCTGTAAAGGTAACAGCGACATTGAGTCCTTACCACCACTCAGATAACAATGACTGCCGTCTCTTACCAACATTTGGATAATAATGACTGCCACTCCTCACCACCACTCAGGCAACAATGAATGATATCCGTCACTATAACTCTGTAAACCATGAAATCTAGTAATTTCTGCAGTCAGATATAAAATAATTTCAGTCTTTATGCAAATATAATGCTCTACTCCTTATACAGAATCCCTACCCTCATCTCTTCCATAGTCCTCACCCCTATAAATGTAATTCTGAGTTTCAGTCCTTAACCTCCAAGGTGTCCGAATCCTAGTTTTCACCCTGACTTGGGTAGCAGTAGATGACAATCCTTGTTCTTCTCCTGTAGGAACATTTGAATCCCAGTTCTCATGCAGGTATTGCTGTAACTTAGCCATCTTCTTTGTTAAAGAACACAGACTCCCACTCCTGACATCCACCCAGGTAACTACAGAATCCCACTCCTGACATCCACCCAGGTAACTACAGAATCCCACTCCTGACATCCACCCAGGTAACTACTGAATCACAGGCCTTACCCCACAGGTAACTTACTGGATCACAGGCCTTACCCCACAGGTAACTTACTGGATCACAGGCCTTACCCCACAGGTAACTTACTGGATCACAGGCCTTACCCCACAGGTAACTACTGGATCACAGGCCTTACCCCACAGGTAACTACTGGATCACAGGCCTTACCACCCCCCCCCACTTAGGTAGCTACAGTAGTTGCAGCCCTTACCCCACAGGTAGCTACAGTAGTTGCAGCCCTTACCCCACAGGTAACTACAGTGGTTGCAGTTCTTACCCCACAGGTAACTACTGTAGTTGCAGCTCTTACCCTGCAAGTAAACTACAGTAGTGACTGAAAGGATGATATGGAAATCAGTAGCAGAAATAAAAATCCTTTGTAGAGATGGCAGCATCACTGTCCATGACAAAGGGAGGAACCTCACAATCCAGGGGGATCTTAAGAGTACTACTACTGCTGCTTCTCTGGGTGAGATGATCCTTTTGCTAGTTTGGACATCTAGCAAAGACTACCCAAGGTACCTCCACGAAAGATCTATGAGGCATGGCACTCTCAAAGGAGTCCCTAGAGTACACCCAAGACAAGCTGGAGAGATCATCTCATAACTTAGCTGGGAAGTCCAGGGGATCCCACAGGATGATCTGAGGATTATTGATGGGACAAATAAAGTGCTTTGTTCACCTTGACAGAACTGGAACCTTCACCACAAGAAGCAGTTTAAAAAATGGATGATTGCATGGTTAAAGGAAATCCACACTTTGATACTGGAGTCACAAAACTGTTAAAGTAGCAAGATGTATATTACCATTGCATGGTGTTTGAACCGGAAACAGTTGCACAAGTTAGGACTGAAGGGTGGGAAGAATTTTCCCCACCCACAAAACATGCACTTTATAATCTCATGGAAAGTTTTGCCAGCGTGGGCTATTTGTTTGGGTATATATCTTACCACATAAAATTACTAAACTTGCCTTGTTGACACACAAGGGGTTATTATATGCTATGTACATTCCTGATTTGAAACAAGTATTGATTTCTAAGCCTTCTAATCGACAACAGATATGCATAAACTACTTTAATATCTATTATTGCTGCGGTGGTGGTGCTTCGGTAGCATTGTCGTCTCCCAGTAAGATGTTGTCCTGTTCGATTCTCAGCTAAAGCGTCTTCTGTATGGAGACAATAGAGACATGCGTGAATGGGCGTACCTTCGTTGAAGGTTGTGCGTCAGGCCTGGCAAGTCGGTACATAAAAATCTACTGCCAATCATTAGCGGACCGGAGTTCCGCTGTGGCGACCCCTAACCGGGAAAAGCCAAACGATACAACAACTTTAATATCTGTTATTAATTTCATAAAAAAATAAAGCTTTATCACTGATTAGAATACAGCCCTGAGAGTTATAAAACAGGATGATTCAGAATCTACCTTAAAACACAATCATACCCATATCAACATTACATTCTTTGTTTCTGCATTTTATTCATACATTGCACAATCAGTAATCATTTAGCACCAAAAATTATGGAAGCCTTATGCAATGTGGAATATTTTAGCATGGGAAATATTCCATATAACCTAGCTGAAGTTTAGATGCAGTTTCCAGTACAGTGAAGTAAAAAAACATGATATACGTGATCTAATCAAACATTTGGTGACTATGCGACATTTCAAACCCTTGCGGTTAAATACAAAATTAACATTCAGCGTTTCCAAAAGGAAAAAAATATTATTTAACTTGGCATTCATATGTATATCTTTCAGATTACATTAGCATTGGTAAGAAAGAAAATTCTAGTATGTCCGGAGTATGATTATGCTAGTTCATGAACAGTGGTGGTGGTGTTGTATTCCCTCTATTTGCCCCCCCCACACACACACACACACACACACACACACACACACACACACACACACACACACACACACACACACACACACACACACAATCCAGTCTAAATCATAGACGAAGAAAGCTGTCTCTAACCTCTGAACTTAAGTATCTGTAGAACAGACTGATGTTTTTTTAGTCAGAAGTATTCTAGGATCCTTTTCTTGGCAAACATTTCTGGTCATTAAGTAAAAGGGGCTGCTAGTAATAAAATATGGCGTCAGCACCCATTGAGTCTAAATAACTGAGATGTTTAACTTGGCAAACGTTTTGTAAACTAAGCTTCAAATTACAGGGTTCTCTACTACAGTGTTGTAGCATCTAAATGCTGCAATGTCTGACGTTGAATATCATACGATTCAGGTCTGAAACTGAAATCAGCAAAATGAAGCTTAACTATTTTGCAGCATGTGAAGTGCTCAGAAGTGAGCTCACCATTTTTAATCCTGTAGTAACAGTTAGTAAAACTGATCAGTAGAATTCAGTCATGTCAACCTACTATGATCAGGATAGACTGTATTCCAGTATATCCAAATATAAACTGTAGTTGTAGCCCAAACAGTGCACCAGTTTACATATGGCCAAAATTCATTACCATCCTTGGGCGGAGTGCTAGCCACCAGCAGAATCCTAGTAAATGAGACGAAGTACTAAGCAGCATATCTCTCAAATTTCCTTGCTCGAGAATTCTGGACAAAGCCAAGAATAATGTGGGTGAGAGGAACAAAGTCCCCAAATCAGGGACAATTTGTAAATATTGTTCTTATAAAGTTAGAAAATCGGCTTGTGCTAAGTTCTTGGATGCTGAATTAAAGTTTTATTTGAAAAAGAAAAGAGATCTAAGGACTCTTGGAGGTTTTTTTAGAGAAAAATTAAAATGCTTGAATATTCCAAGGAAGTTTTAAATCACAGTGGATGTCAAAGACCTTTGTACAGTCATTCCACAGACTACTGGCATATTATGGGTGGCCGAATTCCTTGGAAATAGAGGTGTCGCCCAGACTAAAATAAATTTGATAGAGGACCTGTTGGATTTGGTACTGAGTAATAATTTTATAATGTTTCAAGACAATTTTTATTTGCAAAAAAGTGGTGTGGCTGTGGGGTCATCGTGTGGGACAGTATTCACAATATAGTAATGGCTCACTGGGAGCATGCATTCCTTTTCAACAGTGAATCTAAACAATGGCTTAAACTTTATGTGCATTACCTGGATGATATTTTTATCATCTGGAAAGGACAGGAGGTTGATATAAAGGCCTTTATTGAATTCATCAGTACTACTACTCAGTTTTTATCTTTTATGTACGAGATTAGTTCTGAAAACATCTCCTATTTGGATATGCTCTTAGAGAAGGATTTGTCCTATGGGGGTTATACATCAAAAATTTATAGGAAGAACACATTATTCTAACTCTTTTCTCCATTTTAGCAGCTCTCACCCCTACCACTTAAAAGGTTCTGTACCTAAGGGCCAATTGGTGAGAGCAGCACGAATGGTAACACTGGAACTGGTGGACGAAGGTAGAAATAAAAGGGGAGACAGCATCTTTAAACCAATTCTAAATAGGAGGATTGTGAGCAATATTAAAGAATTAGAAGTTTCTATAGATTCACTCAAAAAAAGAAGAGGAAATAGTGAATAATGGAATGTATAACAATGCTCTTCAAAAAAGGAAGGAGGGATAGCATTTATAACTAGTTTTTGGACTAATTTTAAAAACATTAAGATGATTTTATATAAGAACTGGGACATTTTTTAAGAAGGAGTCCTCTGTTTTGATGAAGCTGTGTGATAAACCAATGATAATATATAGGAAAGGCTTCAGCTTTAAGAATATGTTGGAAAAGAGGTGGCCTTCCACTTCAACATTGGCAAAAAGAACATTAGGTATGAACAAGTGCAGATTTTGCCCTTATTGTAAATTTATTAATATAGGTGGTTCCTTTTAATATTTGTGATAGGTCCTATGTTACAAATGGTTTATTTAGCTGTGAGTCTAAGGCTGTTGTTTATATTGCCTTGTGTGACCAATGCCCTTGTTTTTATGTGGGCAAAACTGAACATAGACTCCAGGAAAAAATCTACAGGCATAATTATGCTATCTGAAAGAAAAACCTTAATAATGCTCTAGTAAGACATGCCCATCTACAAGAAGGTCACACTTGTACGTTTATGGCCATTGGAAATGTTGTAATCAGCAATAGCGGTGGACCTTGGATGCTGCACCTGGAACAGAAGGAATTAAAATGGCAAATTCTTCTGGACACTTGTAGTTTGTCAGGATTCAATGACCAGTATTCCATCAGTTGTCCGTTAAAGCTTAAATCTTTGGCCAGATAGTTTTACTTTGTTGTATTGGTCTGTTTTGAACTTGTTTCCTGAACTGGTTTACTAAGGGTCATTTTTAGAGTGAATTATAGTAAGGAATATTTATATGATTCCATTTATTTCATTAACTTAAGTAATTTTTCTTCAATGTTATTAAATTTATTTATAAAATTATTTATTAATTTAGGAACCACTGTTTATGTATATAAATGTTATGTTTTTATATTTAACAATAATATTTAATAGTTAATATTTACTAACTAGTCATTTTGGTATTTGCTATTTTTTATTGTTCAATGCATTTTTCAGCAGTCACTAATTGGTAGTTTGTTTAAAGGCTTCTCCTAATGAGTTATTATTATGTTTTAGTGAAAGTGTTGATTAAACCCGCGGTAGTGGTGCTGCGGTAGCGTTGTTGCCTCACAGTGAGACGCGGCCCGGTTCAATTCTCAGCTAGAGTGTCTTCTGCGTGGAGACATGTGTGAATGGACGTACCTTCATTGAAGGTTGTACATCAGGGCTGGTAACTCGGCACGTAAAAATCAACTACCAATCATTAGCGGACCGGAGTTCCGCTGTGGCGACCCCTAACCGGGAAAAGCAGAAAGACACAACAACAAGTGAAAGTGTTTCATAAATATAAGGATATGAATCTGGTTGTAGAATCATGACCAGTTATAGGGTTTAAATGTCATGTTTTGCTTAAACTTTTAGATATTTTGATTCAAATGTAATGTATGTTTCCTTGAATGGTTTGGTAGGGATTGTTGTTTTTCCTGGGAGGAAAGTGACATCATTTCTGAAGTTAGGGAGGTATTCGCCAATGTGCCTGCATTTATTTAATCCAGTAATTTAAATGATATTTTATCTGAGGAAGTTCATGTATTAGTGTGAACGAAAGCGCTTATCGTGTACATTGTTCTTTTTGGTTTGGTTAAAGATTTAACGGTAACAGTTTGCCAGTTTTCTTTTCTACAACCTTAGCTTTTTGTGTTTTAAACAGATGAACAGTTTTGTTTCAGTGTTTTTTAAACTTAGAAAATTGGCAGAAAGGCATTTTCTGAAAAACATTAAGTCTGGCAACCCAAATGTCTGATTATTTTGAAACTGCAATCCTCAACGATTTGCCAGAAGACCACAAATTTTAAAAGAAACAGATCAATAGTATGAAGCAAATATATGGACATTCTGCAAAATTCTGAGAGTTCAGAGGTATGTTAAGAGGGATTTTTCCACTCCTGGGTCACTGATACAATAAACAGAAACACTGCTCACCATTGCTAAGAGATAGTACAGGTAGACTTGTCAGTGGGTAGTAATGCCTTGTAGCTCTACCCTCCAAACTAGGGAGAACACCCTCTTGTATAGGACAGATGTCTACAGAGCTTGACAACTTCCCTCTACAATAATGGTTTTCTATTCCTACTGCCCCCACTTGCTTTTCAAAATCAGTTCCTGTGATACACCTTCCACTGGTCACTGCAAGATGGTAATATATATTAAAAAAATATATATATATATTTATATGCTAACCAGGTAAACCCGCTACCTATTCTCAAGTGCCTTTTTCCAGAGGTGGCTACACAGGCATCTTGTTCATAGTAACACAGTTTCCAAGCTGAAATTGAGGGGGTTCAAAACCAAGTCATTCCCCACTGTAGCAGCACCCCTGACAGAGACTGGAGGAAGTGTGGAATGCAGACTTTGAACAATAAATCCAAACCTACTTGTCAGCCTGTGATATTGCATGTCCATCTCTGGCGAAATGGCATAAGAAAAAGGTCGAGTTATGCAATATCGCTACAGCCACAGAATTACCGCATCATTCCATGCCACCTTACTTCTCAGTTCCATTAGAGAAAAGAAGAATACATTAAAAGAGATTGGCAGATGAGTGACATGATGTTCCTCTAGGTTACTATGGACACGGCACCAGAAATAAACATGTCCAATGCTCCTGTCCTAGAACTAAAATTAAACTGAAAGTCTGGGAATCCAGTAAGGCCTTCCACAGAAGATGTGATTATTAATATCTGGAAGGGCAAAGGAATAAAGCAAATGCAGTTCATGGTAACCCAGTTAAACAGAACCAGTTCCTAGCCTATTTCCACCCCAACCTATGTCTGAAAAAAAAGAAAAGTCTCTGTGATCCAAAACATATTTTTTCACTGCTGCTGTTAATAAATAAAAGTCTCTGCCAATTTTGAGTTGTCCTTACTCTGCCCTGTCCTCACAAACTGAATCATTAAATCTACTTTTACAGCAAGACAGTCTGCTTGTACATCCCTTTTCATTTCAGTTGGAATTCGCTTTGTCCAACAACATTTCAGGCTGTTTCCCTTCCTTTCTTTTGAGAATCACATTTTCTCATGGCCCATCTCTCTGCATGTTAAAACAATCGTATAATAACTGTTCTAACTTTAATTTTCTGCCAGCTAGATACTGAGGGACTCTACCTTGTTTCTCATACTCTGTGTAGACAAATTAACTAGGCTGAAAGTTAACAGATTTACTAATAACAAATGGCCCACTGAGAATGTTTCTAATCACATGAAATAGGATAGACCTGTGCAAACATTCCAGACGGCTGTTACAGCCTTTGACATGCAGCTTCCTTCAAACGTGCAGTTAAATAAAATCTGTAACAGACACAGGAGACTGCTTTTAACAAGCAGGCAAATTACTTTTCAATAATTTGTTTAAAACTGCCCATAAGGTTGAGCAGCAGCAGAAAACACAGTTCTGTTTGGAAGACAAGTAATTAGCACAGAAACTTATGCCAGCTTGAGATGCAATGAAACATTAAATTACCTGTATACAGTGCTTGAAGGGCTCAAAACGACAGCACGCCAGAATAAGCAAGCTACTCATTTCACATTTTGTTATTAATGAATACAACACTGGGGGATGAGTAATCTAAAGTCTGAATAAGATTCATTGCAACCTGGCTGGGCCTGAAATTGGTCAGTTTTGGTCAGGGTCATACTTTGGTTACCAAACATTAAAAAAAAATTGAAATACTCCCAGCTACATCTGTAAAAAGTAAAGTGCAGCATAACATGAGACATTTAAACCGTGGCCCCATCTGATGAGTTGGTGGTAGCTCAGTTGGATGTAAAAGATCCTACAGCACTTAATGAAAAAAGTAGGGGAAGTTCCATGCTGTCCTGGCCAGATTTCTACTAATTATTATTATGAATCCCACCTCGGTTCTCCCCCTGAAAAGAGGCCATTGGTCTTTTGGGACTAACCCGGTCAACAAAGTGTAAATAAAAACAAGGTATCACAGCTGGGTTTTTCTTAAGACATCAGGGCCAGTTCCCCTATACAGTCCCAGTACCCCAAGGACCTAGCCAGTTGACACAACTCTTTGAAAAAGTCAGTTCCACAAAGCCAGCAAAATAAATATTTTTAAAGCCTCCATAACACTCGCTACATGGGAAATTTTATGGATATGTACCAACTCCACATCTGCAGTCTGCATAAAAATGAGAGAAAGATAAACATCTAGCAAATGTGCAAATACTTTCCAGGGGCAATAGCATTCTCACTGCCCCATTAAATGGTAAAACACTGTCAGAAAACTGCAAAGTGACGAACTGTAACTCAGTGGGTTGGTGCTCATTGACATGCATTTCCTTGGCATGAAGGGAAACCATCAGCTACCCAAGTCTGGAAAAAGACAAAGCTACAGCAGATCTGGCCAAGGTAGGAAAGGGTAGGGTGCTCTTTGGTAACTCTCTTTCTGGGTAACAGGATAATAAGGATCCCTAGTGGACATGTGTCATGCAGAGAGAGAAGTCCTACATTGTAGCTCCTTATAATGGTGCACCTGTGCACATGCATGAGCGTATTTTAATACGTTACAGTATCCTTGCAAATTCTTCTTCCACCCATTTTAAAGTCAAAGCTTTCTGGGGTCACTTCAGAATGTTTCAGACTGATGGCTAACTGTCTTGTTTCTACTGCTCATCACTTAGTCTCTGGTCACATTCCTGTCAGCTGGTCATCAGTCAAGGCAAAGATGGTTCAAGACAGGCACCTTAGTGAAAGTGCGGGGGGGGGGAGGCCAGTGGACGTGGACTAGGAGGGAGAAAACAGTGGACATGAAGTTATTATTGTTACAGGTACTTTTCATCTAAAAACGGTTCCGAATAAAAAGAAATAAAACTAACTGTGTATGTTGTATTGAAATTGTTTATAAATTTTAAATAGATGAATGTTTGTCCCAGTGAATGCAACATGATGAGGGACTTATCTAAGCATATGTAAGGAAAGGAACAGTGAGAATTAACAAAAAAGCTGTCTTGCTCTTTCTCCATGAGGATGTGAGTTCAGAAGACAGCACACACTTCAGCCAGTAAGAAATCACTCTTATATGACATGAGCAACTATGTCCAAACAATTGTGATGTAATCAATATAATGTCAAACTGACTCTGTCCTACGCGACACTGTAAACTTTGCTTTCTACTAAAATGGTTGTCTCCTGAAGTAGTTTAATGCTGTGGACTGCAGACAAATTCATTAAAACTTGTGTTTTCCCTCCTTAAATCCTTGCTGCAACAATTTGTCTAGTGCTTGTCAGTTCTGTTTGGATGAGGAGGACCTCCTAAATTTTCACATACTTACTGTTCAGATATACTTCAGGCTTTGGTCTTTCAAGAGATGCATACCTCCAGCTTCACCAGTTTTGAGCTTCCCTTCTCTCATACCATTCTAAGGTGTATCACCTCTTTATTTCAGACCAGTCTTGTACCAGTGTATTACCTACATGAAACGTCACACCTCAGTTACCTGTCTCTCACTTTGTTCATAGGTGAATAATGTGCTATTTACCCTAAAGAGCTATTTGAAGTCTAGCCATGCTATCCTATTAGGTGTTCAAATTACCCTTAGCATGATTTTATAAACATACTTCCCACTTGAGTGAATGTTTCTGGGGTCATACCTCTAAGTATTGAAAGGGGACCCCTCTGTAGGATAGGGCATTTAGTCACAGCCTCTGTCCATTAGTAGCACAGGAGGCAGTCCCCGGGTATACGTTCTTTATTCTTATCCATTTATCTAAGTTGTATTTGAATAGGAACAGGGATGAGCTTTGTTTTACATGGATGGAGAGTCTGTTCCAGTGTAGTGCCTTTGTCTGGGCTATGTACCTAGCACTCCAAACCATCCTTTTAATGCTGAAAAAGAGGTTAAGGTCTCTTGATTGGTTATTTCTGTTAACATTTGACATGTAGATGTGTAGTAGGTTAAAGAATGCCTTATAGGCCAGGTACAGATCATGTCTTAATGGTCTATGAGAACTTGAGTATAGCGACAGAGCTTTGAGGCAGTCCATGTAGGTCATGTGGTTTATTCCCTGTATTTTCTTACTGAGGAACCTCCATGGGCATCTAGTTATCCAGTTGTTGCATATGTCCAGAGAGGTACATATTAAGGAGGCATTATACTCCATTATGGGCCTGATGATGGCTGAGTACAGTGGGTCAATGACATCTGTGGACCTTTCATGTCTATCAGCTTTCCTTTCATCTGTACCTTTATTGCAAGTTACCAGAATAAAAGGCCAGTCAGCACTGATCTACTGACATAGATTATGTTTGTGTCTTATTTGCCATCTGATAGTTTTATTTCTTAACTACGTTTATGTAGTTTATTTATTTGCATGTCACTGAATGAGGTAAATTGCCATCAGATGCTTGCATTAGAGGCCAAATGACAGGACCTGCAAATGAGCTTCATCCTGTAGTCCTGAGTTGTTTTTTTTTTACTCCCGGTCTTTCAAAATACAAACTGTATGACTTTGAACAACTCATTTATCCAGCCATGGGTCATCCATGAAAAGAAGCACGTGTGTCTTGTGGGCTTATATGGCTATCAAATCAGTAAGTTATAGTTTCAGATTCAGTGGACGTTATGAGATAATACTGCATTTTTCTCCCTCTCTCTTTTTTTTTAAGCTGTCTGCAGGTCATGCCCCCAAAGCAAGCCTACAGGACTGGGATATTTATTTTAAGATACTTGAGGTACAGATATTTGTTGTACAAAAACACAATACATTGATTGCATGACAGAAATATTGCTCTTGTAACATAAAGAAAGCAAAGATATGTTTTCTTCCTTGCTCTGATGAAAAACATCTTAACATTCTGATTTCTCAAGAATCTATCATTTTGTTGGCATGCTAGGCATTTACCTTGCAAGTTCATCCTGCCCCATCTTTTGTATTTTCCAACTGCATGCAAATGAAATGCATCACTTTTCAAGATTAGACATGTAGGACTCCTCTATCATTTAACAAGCATTTCTCCATCTGTGTGGGATCCATAGTGAAGTTTGTAAATATGCCGTCGTCATCTATGACTACTTTTTTTTTTTTTTTTTTTTTTTTTTTTTTTTTTAACAAAGGTCTCATCATGAATCTAGTTTGCAGCTATTATCTCACGTCTCCTTTATTCATTTCTTTAGCTATTTTATATAAACCAAGAAAATCCTCTGGGGGTAAGGTACCTGCTGTATCCAAGCCAAAATATTCAACAAAAGAAAAAAGAAGCTGCAGGTACTCCACAACAATCGAAGCCAACCAGTCACTAATGTAAATGAAACTGCTTTTATTACAAAAAAGTAAGCGCTTTCACATCTACTAAGGATGCTTCATCAGACTGAGTCTGATGAAGCAACCTTTGTAGATGTGAAAGACTGAGTCTGATGAAGCATCCTTTGTAGATGTGAAAGACTGAGTCTGATGAAGCATCCTTTGTAGATGTGAAAGCGCTTACTTTTTTGTAATAAAAGCAGTTTCATTTACATTAGTGACTGGTTGGCTTCGATTGTTGTGGAGTACCTGCAGCTTCTTTTTTCTTTTCTTTAGCTATTTTACAGATAGTAGTACACAGAAGAATCTGAACATTTGGGATACGTGTGTTTCTTTGAAGCCACTTTGGTTAGATTACGAAGAGTAAATATTTCCTTTCCCAAGGGCTCTGCATTCTTAGAGTTAGTATATATTAATAGCATGTTGTATGTGTGGCAATATTGGTGTGTCTGACATTCAGACGTCGATCTCTAGGTTGTTGGGACGCTGTATGCTCAATACAGCATCCTACGCCCATACATATATATGTTCATAGGTTGGTACTATGCTATCGGCCCTAGGGCCTATACAAGCCTAGCCATAACAATTCCCTGGCTATTTCTTCCCACACTATTTACTTCCCTGGACCCCTGTCTAGCAGGGCGACTGCCGTGATCCCTGAGGTGAATTTCCTTTCTCCCATCCAATCATCAAGGTTCCTTTTGAAGAGGGCCAAAGAGGCACTCTGCTTGACATGTATGGGCAGTCTATTCCAGAGTCTGGGAAGTCTCTGGGTCAGGAAGCTATCCCTCCAGCATGTTTTGTTTATTGTGATGACAAGATTTAGATCCCTGGAGCGTGTGGCTCTGAGGGATTGGGATTTCTTTAAGTGTAGCATGTTCATCAGCTCTGGGTTTGACATGGCCTTGTATGTTAAGCAGAGTATAGCTGGAGTTTAAGGCAGCCAGCATAGGGCATCTGCTTTAGGCCTGTGATTCTTTTAGTGAGGTATGTCTGTGGCTTTTCCAGCTGTTGCAGATGTCTTGAGGTACATACCAAATGGGGTGTTGTACTCTATAATGGGTCTAATGAGGGATGAGTACAGTGGGACAATGACCTCCTTTTTTCTGGATGAAAAGCCCTTAGTGATGAGGTGTGCCACGTAGAAGGATTTCCTGACTGTTGTGGCAATGTGGTTATTGAAGGTGAGACCACTGCCCACCTGTGTCCCTAAGTCACTTATCACACTTTCAGTGTTTAGTGTACTGCCACCTATGTGATAATTCACAGGTACATGTTTTTTCCCAAAGGGGATAACTATACATTTCTTGGCATTAAGCTTGAGCCCATGGCTCTGGCACCCAGCATCTGTTTCTGTAAGGCCCTTTTGTAGAGTATACACATCATTTGGGGATTCAATAATGGCTCCCAGTTTGCAGTCATCTGCGAACTTTGTTAGCCAGAGTCCTTTAGTGTTGGCCTGTACTTCATAGAAGTAGATGCCAAACAAGAGAGGTCCCAGGACTGAACCCTGAGGTACTCCACTTGTCTGGAGCTGGATTTGGAGTCAGCTACTTTTACAGTGTGGGTTCTGTCAGTAATCCAGTTGGCAACCCATCGAGTGACGTAGGGATTAATGCCCAGCTTAGTAAGTTTATCTATGATTCCAGAGTGGGGGATGGTGTCAAAGGCCTTGGCGAGGTCCAGATAGGCTGTGTGAACTGCCTTACCCTCGTCTACGGCTCTGGAGACTGATTCAAAGAAGTCAGTAAGGTTCAAGAGACAAGATCAGCCCTTCATGAACCCAAACTGGGTGGGGTCCAGTGTTTTAAGGTTGCCAATGTCTTTGTTTATAAGTTCCATGGCCTTGCAGATCAGGCTCATCAAACTGATGGAGCGGTAGTTCCCGGGATCCAAGGTGGATCCCCCCCTTGTGGAGTGGGATAACTGTAGCTGTGCGCCACTCAGTGGACACGAAGCCTGAGGTGGGGGTATGATTAAACATGACACTTAGGTGAGGTGCCAGTTCATTTTTGTAGTTCATGTAGTACACAGCCCGGGTAATCTCGAAATACTAAAATACCGAATTTTAGTATCTCGAGACTATAAAGCCGAAAGTGCAGTTTTGCAAAACTGCATAATATTGAATGCGGAAATGTCGAATCCACGGTTGTGTTGGCACATTTGTGATGTGCGGTACGGTTTGTAGATTTAGCTGGGGATTCAGGCATGTCATGTATTTGTAAGGTTATTAGGTAGGGATTTTAGTGTGTGTGTGTGTGTGTGTGTGTGTGTGTGTGTGTGTGTGTGTAGTGGTGGGTTTTATGTGTTTGTGTGTTTAGTGCGACCTTGGAGTTAGTATATATAAGTAGCAGGGGTGTGGGGGGGTGCATGTACTTATAGATAGTGTAGGTGTGTTTGTTTGTTATGTTGTGCTTATGTGTGTTGTTTTGTTTGTTGTAGTATAGTTAGGTAGTTGTATTTGTGCTTGTTTGTGTGGTGGTGTGTATATGATCGCGATTTTGAATTTCGCGGTTGTGGGTTGTCGGCTTTTTGAATTTTCAGCTTCATTGTCTCCAGATACTAAAATTCGGTATTTTAAGATTATAAAGTGAATCCGTATATATATATATATATATATATATATATATATATATATACACACACACACACACACACACACACACACGGGAGCCCTTCATTTGTTCGAACTTTCAAATGTTCGAAACTCATAAGACCGAACGTTTGAAAGGCTGACAAATGATAGTGGAGATTCCCCTTTCCTGCACTGTAGTGCGATCTCGGAGTGAGAATATTTAAGTAGCAGGGGGTGGGGTGCAGCCCCCCCACAGGGAGTGCAGGGGGACTTGCCCACCTGCATAACACAGTTTTACTGTGTTTACAGATAGGTAAATGGTGCTATTTCAGGATGTTGGTATTTTGGAATGTCGATCATATGGTGTTTGCCATATGAAAGTCAGCATTCTGAACGGTCGACATTCTGAAGTAGACCCATAGATATATATATATATATATATATATATATATATATATATATATATGTGTGTACACACACACACACACACACACACACACACACACAATTAAAACAGATTCTAAGAATGGCACTCGATAAGCAAACTGACATTATAAGCAATACAAACGAGAAGAACTTCAAGGCATGGTAAACGAGTGCTTCGACCTAAAATAACAAATTTCATGAAAATCCCATGTTTTCTAATAATCAGACAGACCAAATGTAGGATTCTTTGGTATAGTCTTGATGATGTATTATACTGTTATAATCCCTCACAACAGATGTGGAAAACTGCAGATCTAATGACTTAGGACTTCCTAGTGTATTGCAAAAGTATGTGTTATCATAGTGTTAAGTACAAAGTTCTGAACCAAGAACTTTTTTTCTTTAAATGTATTACTGCTACTGACATATTAATCACAATAATTAAATGAAACATGACGGTGGTGGTGCTGCGGTAGCGTTGTCGCCTCACAGTTAGACCTTGCCTGTTCGATTCTTAGTTAGAGCGTCTTCTGTGTGGCGACATGCATGAATGGGCATTCCTTCGTTGAAGGTTGTGCATTAGGTCCGGCAAGCCAGCATGTAAAAATCTACTGCCAATCATTAGCGGACCGGAGTTCCGCTGTGGCGACCCCTAACCGGGAAAAGCCAAAAGACACAAACAAGACACAAACTTAAATGAAACATGAAAAGCATGACCCCAGATACAAAATGGTAGCAATTCTGAACAAGGCAATTTGCAGAATTAGCCAAAAGAATTTCCAAAGTAACATAGCATGGCTAGCTAAAAAAATCAAATAGTAGAAATAAATGGAATAAACATTTTGGCAGGAAAGAGAAAAAAACAAGGGATGCAGATCAAATGTCTATTCAGTATTTATAGAGGTAATAAAGAAATGGGAGATACAAGGTACGGAAGAATTTTCATATTAACTGATGAAGGAAGTGTCGTGTGACAGAAAAATGGACCTTTTAGTTTACGTTACAGCAATCTGAGTGAAGCAGCTGCCTTTATCTTTAAAACAAAGATCTTTGAATTCTGAACTAGCAGGAGGAGCTTACCAAATATTTGGGCCAATAAGTGACAAGCTACAGTTAGTCCGCTGGAGTATATTACAAGGTATAAATTAGGCAAAACCAGTTGAAGGCAAAGACCTATGATGATATACTGTAGCTCTAACAGTAAGACAACTGGAGAAAAGAGTTTAGAATTTCTAAGTTAAATAGAAAGGCACCTACAAAAAAGCCGTAGACTCCGTGTAATGGGGTAACTATTTTGCTTCCAGACATTTACGGCAGTAAAATGTTCCTTATTGAGAAGCAGGTAATGAATCGATATATTTTGCTTGCAGCTGTTCATTGGTGCATGCATGAATACTAGACTAACCACCCTGAAGGGCCACTACAAGCCTAGCCAATAATCAAAGGTCAGAATCAAACCCTGTATCTTTTGTTTATGAGGTGAAGGCCTTAACCATTATGCCAAACCCATCCAGTTTGCAATTGTTTGCAAATGTTTGAGTTTCGTCTTGGAAGCTGCTGATATAATGGGTAGATTACATTCTAACAGCACTAGCAGAGGTTGTGTCACGTGACGGTGACAGATGCTTACTGAAAATAACCTTGCAGAAACTATTTTCTGACATTTTCTTCAATATATTATGTGCATCTATACATGCATGCCATAGTGGTAGCATTACAGCCCTTGTGCTTTCCAGCTACACAATGGCAATTGTAATGCAGCAACTGGTACAGTCATGCAACAGACACTGACTTCTGAAAACCAGATTTGTGCTCATTAGCTTGGTTATGAAATGCAGGTTTTAGCGAATTGTGTGCGTGCTGGTGAACCCATACTTTCAAAGTGTGGGGAGAAAACCCTACATGCATTACAAGTGCTCTTCTTTTAGATGTCCTGCTCAAACTTTAATTTTTATATCAGAGCATATTGAAACATAACACGTCTCATTTTTTTATTTTTAAATCAGCTACTATTCTTAACCACAATGCACTTTCTTTTTCTTGAAATGAAATTTTGATGACCTGAAACAAAGGTCTGTTGCCAAGCAATGGATAATCAGTAGATTTATGAATTTTCCCCATCAGTTTCTAAATGTTAGTCTCCTTTCACACTTTGCTTCATCACATTACGAAAGTAAAACCTGTGGTTTCTTCCACCACCTCCCCATTTTCCAGTGCAGAACAACATTTCTGTTTATCTCTTTCCTTTCATAACGCAAGTGAAATGCACGCAGATGGTGTATCTTTGGCAGGCATAGGTTTAAGTTAAACTCTTGAGCTACTCTCACTGTATTTCCTATGCTTTAGTATCATGTCATCTGGCAATGATATGTAAGATGCACTGACTTACTGTCTTATTTCTGCACCATGAGAGGGTTGGCCAGGTCTGTTGTGTTCCAGGTCAAGAAAAAACATAATGTTAATGGAGTAAAAAGTATTAAGAAACAAGTTTTGTCCTGCAGAACCTATTCACTTTCTCAGTAGTAATATAAATAGTGCTAATTTGAATCACTATATTTGCTACAACATTAGACACTACATAGTCTTACAATCAGAGTCATATAAGATGCTTTGAAGTCTAAAAGTGATGATGTTGCTCATTTATGTTACCTCATTGCATCTTTACTACCTGCCCAAAATACAGGCAATGACTGACTGACCATTTAGCAAGCACTTAGATCTATACTAAATTGAGGCACATGAAATGTAACCTCATACTTTCAACTACACAGTCTCTAAAGAAAAGAGACACTGCACGGTCTTAATGAATGTTACTGAAGTGATCAGAGCTCCTATCCAGTATATCCTAACTTACAGGTCACCACACTACATGTGGTGTACAGCAGGTCACCACACTACATGTGGTGTACAGCAGGTCACCACACTACATGTGGTATACAACAGCTGTACAACAAGTCACCACACTATGTGTAGTGTAGAACAGCTGTACAGTGACTGGGTGCCTTACTGAAAAACAAAGCATTCATTGTTAAAAGGAGCTTGGTCTCATGCAGACATATAGAATTCGGCACCACATTTCCTAAACTCATAGCACTACATCCCTATGCACAGTGCACCATGTACAAAGGCAGCTTCATGTCGCACCCCGTCCCTCATGTGTTCTGTGTCCCATGCACACAGAGCTTCATTTCATGCATACTGTCCCTATGATTTTTGTGTCCAGTGCATGCAGAGCTTCATGTCCTGCACAATGTCCCCATGCATTCTGTATCCCATACATACTCAGCTTCATGTTCCACACAATGTCCCCATGCATTCTGTATCCCATGCATACACAGCTTCATGTTCCACACAATGTCCCCATGTATTCTGTGCCCTGTGCACAATGTCACCATACATTCTGTATCCAGTGCACACACAGCTTAATGTCCTCATAAATCCTGTGTCCCATGCACACACAGTTTCATGTCCCACACAATTGTCTCTGTGCACGCAATGTCTCAATGCATTCTACGCCTCATGCACACACAGCTCCATGTCCTGCATAATGTCTCCGTGCATTCTATATCCCATGCACACACAGCTTAATGATCCCATGCATTCTGTATCACATGCACACACAGCTCCATGCCCTGCACAGTGTCTCCATGCATTCTATATCCTGTGCACACACAGCTTAATGTCCCCATGCATTCTGTGTCGCATGCACACACAGTTCCATGTCCTGTACAATGTCCCTATGCATTCTGTATCCCATCCACACAGCTTCATGTCCTGCACAATGTCCCCAAGCAATCTGTATTCCATGCACACACCATTCTACGTCTTGCACCCTGTCCACCTGAATTATGCAGGTTATATTTAAACAACTTCATGTTCCATACCCTGCCCCCATGTATTCTATATCCTGTGCACATATATCTTCATGTCCCACACCTTGCTCTCATGCATTCTGTGTCTTGTACACAAACAGCTGCACCCTGTCCCCAGGTATTCTGTTTCCAGTGCACATGTAGTTTCATGTTCAGCACCCTGACCCGATGAATTTTGGGTCCATGCACACACAGCTTCATGCCCAATACCCTGTTTCCATGTATTGTGTCCCATGCACAAACTGCATCACATCCCACACCCTGTACCTATGCATTCTCCGTCCCATGCAACCTCCGCTTCACATCCCATCCCCATGCATTGTGTGTGCTGTACACAGACAGATTTATGTCCTGAATCATGTCCCCATGCACTATGAATCCTGTGCAAATACAGCTTCATCTCCATGCCCTGCCCGTAAGCATTCTATATACTGTGCACCCATGACCATGTCCCACACCTTATTCTCATACATAATGCTGTATTGTTTGAACATATAGCTTTATGTACCACATCCTCTTCCCTTATATTATGTTTCATGAAACTACAAAACTTTTTATCTAGCACCTTTTGACCATGTATTGTAAATCACATACATACACACACAGCTTCATGTCTCACACCCTATTCTCATACATCTTTTGTTCACATAGGTTTTTATTCAGTACCCTGTTTATCAAAAAGGGTAATAAATAACCAAAGCTTTTACTTCAGTCTTCAAAAGGAAACACAGGAGATTACCAGAGTTGTAATGGTGGAGAATGGTTATATGTCATCATCTACCGTTGGAAAATGCAGCAACAGTTTGCCAAACTGAGATAAGACATGACCTATCTCAGCTCAATGGCACAGAGAGAGAAAGTCCTTACATCATCCCAGGCAAGCCATACTCAACTAGTAGCAAAGGAGTTGGAGGGGCCAGGTGAGGGAGGATGGCTTGCTCATGCTGGGGGAGGGCAAGTGGGGGAGAGGATGGTTCGCCCATGCTGGGAGGGGTACCAGGTGGGGGAGGATGGCTCACTCATCCTCGGGGGCTGGTGGGACCGGGTGGGGGAGGATTTCTCACTCATCCTCGGGGGCTGGGGGGACCGGGTGGGGGAGGATGTCTCGCTCATGTTGGGGAGAGGGTGGACCAGGTGGGGGAGGATGTCTCGCTCATGTTGGGGAGAGGGTGGACCAGGTGGGGAGGATGTCTCGCTCATGTTGGGGAGAGGGTGGACCAGGTGGGGAGGATGTCTGGCTCATGTGGGGGAGAGGGTGGACCAGGTGGGGGAGGATGTCTCGCTCATGTTGGGGAGAGGGTGGACCAGGTGGGGGAGGATGTCTCGCTCATGTTGGGGAGAGGGTGGACCAGGTGGGGGAGGATGTCTCGCTCATGTTGGGGAGAGGGTGGACCAGGTGGGGAGGATGTCTCGCTCATGTTGGGGAGAGGGTGGACCAGGTGGGGAGGATGTCTCGCTCATGTTGGGGAGAGGGTGGACCAGGTGGGGAGGATGTCTCGCTCATGTTGGGGAGAGGGTGGACCAGGTGGGGAGGATGTCTCGCTCATGTTGGGAGAGGGTGGACCAGGTGGGGAGGATGTCTCGCTCATGTTGGGGAGAGGGTGGACCAGGTGGGGGAGGATGTCTCGCTCATGTTGGGGAGAGGGTGGACCAGGTGGGGGAGGATGTCTCGCTCATGTTGGGGAGAGGGTGGACCAGGTGGGGGAGGATGTCTCGCTCATGTTGGGGAGAGGGTGGACCAGGTGGGGGAGGATGTCTCGCTCATGTTGGGGAGAGGGTGGACCAGGTGGGGGAGGATGGCTCGCTCATGTTGGGAGAGGGTGGACCAGGTGGGGGAGGATGGCTCGCTCATGTTGGGGAGAGGGTGGACCAGGTGGGGGAGGATGGCTCGCTCATGTTGGGGAGAGGGTGGACCAGGTGGGGGAGGATGGCTCGCTCATGTTGGGGAGAGGGTGGACCAGGTGGGGGAGGATGACTCACCCATGTCAGGGAGAGGGTGGACCAGGTGGGGGAGGATGACTCGCCCATGTCAGGGAGAGGGTGGACCCGGTGGGGGAGGATGGATTGCTCATGCTGGGGGTGGGACCAGGTTGGGGGTAAGGCTTACTCATCCTCAGTGGATGGAGGAACCAGATCATGGAAGATGTATCACCAATCATGAGGGGAGACAGACTGTCTAGGCTCACTGCAATAGCAACATCAACAGCCTGGTGACCTCTGCACTGCAAGTTGTATACCACTTTGTCAGGAGGCTGCATATCTGTGTGTGAGATGCAAACACCTCCCAAAGCCACCCATTGCAAAGCTTACAATGCTATCTCAGGGTGGTGAGGTTAGGGCACAGTCCCCCGCAGTGGTACCATGCTGCACTAGCATCCTTGATATCCTCACCATCCCCAGTCAAAGGTAGGATTAAGCCTGGAGGAGGCTAAGGCAGGTCTGGTAGACCATGTGAAAAGGAAGAGGAGAAGAGCAGGTATCAAATAAGGATCAGCTGCAGGGGGGAGACAAGATCTAATGACTAGATAATATCCTCAAAGTGATAGCCAAATACTAACAATACTTCTCATAGAAGTCTTTAACAGATCACAAAAATGAATGATACCAGCAGAGTGGAAAAAGCTACACTTGAGCACCCCCCCCCCAAAAAAAAATGCACATTGACCTATCCTGGTAAAAAACAAACCACTTAGCCATAAATTCCTAGCAGGGCAAGTGCTTGGAGTACATCTGACTTCAGGCTATGAATCAGCAGGTTTGTCTATTACAGTTCTGTTTTATGGCTGTTTTACAGTAGAAATGGCTAGAGGTATACGGAAAGATTTGGTTCACCTTGACTTCAGTAATGTATTCAAATCAGTCCCTGAAAGAAGGCCACTAAGCAAACTGCAAGGCCTCAGAGATGGATAAAATGGTGGAAGGAAATACAAAAGGGTGCCAGTAAAAGGGGGTACTATCACTAAAAAGAAGGGTGCCGCCTAGTGTGCCACAAGGGTCAGTACAGATACATTTTTTGTTGCACATATCAGAAGGAATGGAGGATATGATTGACCTGCTTGTAGTTGGCACCAAGTCTGGGATATTGGCATAACATGGATACAGAGTCCAGGAAGGCTTTGACTATACTAAATATATGAGCACAAAGATGGCTACTACTTTTAAATGCAGATAACTGTAAAGTGTTGTATCCAAAATAAAACCTAGGGTGAAAGGGTTGAACTAATGTAAACATGTTCACATTCTCCATCACAAATAATTCAAATAAGAAGAGCACTCATCTTTTATTTTCTACTCTCAAGAGTCAAAGTCCATTCCAAGTACACCATAGCCTACTTCCTCCTCTGTCTCCCTACCCCTCTTGGCTGATCCCACCTCCTTCACTTGGATCCTCCTCCTTTGCTATTTTCCATTCTAATCCCTCTTATAGATAATTACAATTGTACATATTATAAATAGTAGACTTGACTGAGTTTTCATATTGTATATGTTCATCTAACTACACCTGTGATGTCCACTGTTTAATATTCTGTAACCTAATAACATATTCTGTGTAAGAAGTTACTATTAGTCTTATTTCATGTGTTTTAACCATGGATTAACCTGAATAATATCCAGTTGGCTACCCGGTTAATAAATAAACAAACATTTGTAACTTCATTAATGCTATTAACCTTAGCCTCTGCAACCGCCACCTTCTTTGGTCTTTGATCTTTTCCAACAGCAGTACCATCTTTAGTGAAGACTGTCTTTACATGAAGTGGCTGAAATAGTTCAGTTTTAAATTTTACCATCAGGCATTCAATTTAATATTCTGTATTTGTTTCTTTAAGCGTTATTTACTTTACTTATAGATTGTTAATACAACTTCAAAGAACAAATTTATTTTTCCAAAATGAAAGCATCATAAACTTAGTTTGTAACAATCATAAAGATTAATCCAACGATTTTGAATACAAAATATTCAGAACTACAAGTATATGCATTATAGACACTGTATGCTTGTAGCAAAAGCAGAGAGACAAAGGAAAATTGCATCTTGTTATAACATGTTCAGCATTGTCAATAAAAAAGGATTTTTTCAGTTTCCTAGAATAGGCCAGAGAAGTGGTGAATGATTAGGTTTTAAACATTTTGGTATCACAGAATTAAATTGTACCAGTTCTCTCTAAATTACATTTTTTATCTGTTCACAATCAAATGTGTACATCCCTCGCTGCAATCATTGCAAGCACAAGAGTCAGCATGGTCAGATCAGAGAGAGAAAAGAAAGGGAAGGGCAGGGCAAGAAATGGTAACCATTTCTGGTACCAATTAGATTATGATTTCACACGATGGTTACAATATTTTTAATTGCAGCAATATGCCAGTATAACTTGAGCATTTTCCCTTTTTGAAAAAGGGTATAAAGTCATACCTTGTAAGCCATACAATTAAGCTGATTCCTAACTGAACTTAAGTTATTCACCAGAAAAATGACTATAGCCTTATTATATTAATTTCAAAAAGATGAACTTGCAATTATAAATCCAAGAAAGAAATGTTTGTTCAACCCTATGCTACACTCATTAATTCAAGCTTTTGGGAAAGGTTGTACTTTGGACCTCTACAAATTGGCAAAGAATAATTGAACTTTAAGTATAATTTGAATGTAAACAAGCACACTTTGTTTGGGGTCCTTAAGAAAAGATAGATCCATGCATTTTAAAAACCCAGTAAGGGAGGTGGTACTGCCATTTTTGAAAGTACTGACTACACATGCTCCACATTCAACATCTTATACAACACATCTATTTATGTTCCAGGTTCTAAAAATGAAGTTAACATTGCATAGCTTTTGATCTGTATTTAGAGGAGTTTTTCTTTTGAAAATAGGATTTCCACAGTGGTTCATGGCTTTAAGAATAGTAAACCAATTATACCAACAATTTTTGGTATCCCCAAAGTACAGTACATAAAATCTTCTTGGACCCACCTTTTAGGCTCACAGCGGTGGCACAAGGCTCCAAGACCTACCCATTGGCAATGTATATTAATAGGCAACTTAAAATTGTTTTCTAAGAACATCTACACTTTCTTAAAGACTTGTGGGTTTTCCCCCCTAAGGTGCGGTCCAAAACTCAAAGTTTCTTGATAATTGATGTTGTAGATCTTTTCTCCTCCATTCCAAATGAAAAGGGATTACAACCTTTTAATGAAAAGTTTAATTGATCTTAAATCTCTCTCAACTGATATAACTGAATTACTTATTGAACTAATGTCTTTAGCTCGTGACAACAATTTTATTTTCTTTGAGGGTGAAATATTTAAACAGATTAAAGGGGTAGCTATGGTGCCATGTATTTTATTTTTGATAAAGCATATTTTAGGTATTTGGTGGATATATTTTTACTTTGGGATGGCCTTGAAGAGGTAATTCATTCTTTTGTCAACTACCTAAACAGCACAACCACATTTTTGAAATGCACATATCATTTTAATAAACACTGTAGTAATTATTTGGATATACTTATAAAAACCTCCAAGACTAAATTTACCTCTAGTATATATAGGAAGCCAATGTTTAGTTATTCCTATCTGTAGTTTAGAAGTTCCCATCCCCTTTCAAGAGGAGTTTGATTAAAGGGCAATGTATAAGAGGAGCAAGAATGACCTCTTCTTTTGAAGAAGTAAAAGAAGAGTTTGATATTATTAGAAGTATGGTTTTAGATAAAGGATTCCCATAGGATTTATTCAGAAAACATTGACTGAGGTATAAGATGAATGGGGCAAGAGATACAAACCCCTTTTAGGTGCTGGTCTGGACAGGGATAAAGCAGAAAAGAAAAAATGTTTCAGACTTTGGAAATGTGGAAGAAAGTATGCATTTGAAGGGGCATTAGTTATATAATATAATGAATCCTCATAACAAGTTAATATAGTCAAAAGTATCTGGAACATATTAAATGCTAATGCAAACATTCATAAAATTACCAGAACCCAGACCACATTTTGTTTTTAAGACTGCACCTAATGTTAAAAAAGTGCTTCAAGGAAATAGGCATGTTAAGACCCCAACATCCATACATCCTTCAACTTGTTTTAATAGAAAAAAATCCAACTTCTAATTGTGGGTCATGCACAGTGTCCTTTTATTCTTGAATCTGATAGTTTGACACTGGACAATGGTCTTAATACCAGTGTCCAACTTCAAAAAGGCAATTGTTTGACTTCTAGAATTGTGTATATTGCCATTTGTTCTGAATGTCGAGGTTTTTACTTAGGAAAAACTGAACATATGTTAAAAAGGAGAATGTATAAACATTTTTATATTAAATAAAAACTTGAATAGCGCCCTTTATAAAACAGACACAAAACTGTACTAATTATGTTAAGTTTAGATTTGGCATTTTGGAAAAGAAAGATGTTAATGCCAGGGGGTGAACATGTTTCTTTCCAACCAGTTTTAAAATTATGAGCAGCCAAATTATGAAATAGTCTATTATTAATTTTTGATGTGATTACATTCTTTGCTAAAATTAATGAGCTCCAGCACTCCTTTACGAGTCATTGAATTAGGTAATACTGAATGTGTTTTAATTTGTCCATAGCTAATCTTTTATTTATTACAGAGTAGTTCTTGAATTTTTTATTGAGAGATTTAACCAGAATTATGTATTATTCTCTGTTTTGAATTTTAAGGTTTGTTTGATGTCGTTTTTTTCTTGTAAATCAAATGATTCTTTACCTCATTGCTTGATCTTATTGCTTACTCCAAGCTAGAGCCAATGTTTGCAATTAGTCCTAAATAGATTTTTGCATAACTTGTGTTATTTATTTTTATTAATGGCTACTATTTCACTATTTAGCCACTTTTGAAATTCATCTGATTTTGTAAAGTACACTGGTATTCTATTAATCGTTGTCAATCTGTTACCAATAAAACTAAAAAAGAGACCAAGTGCATTATGATCCAAGAAGGAACATGAAAGATTTGAAAACGTTCCATTGTAGATGTTAAATTTAGGAAATAACTTATCAATTCTTTACTGTGTCTGAAATGCATAGGAATACAGTAAATAATGTAGCAAGACATTGTCCTTTGTTTGCAAAGTATCTTTTATACTGAACATATTTGTTATTACTCAGTGTTCTGTATCTGTGCTGGTCCCTTCCCAAAACAATGCTACCATTCATATCTTTTAAAAGAATCTCGAAAAGTTTTTGTCTTTGGTGGGCCCTATACCAGGGATCAATAAATATTAGCTAAATTAATATTTAGTTATTTTATTTAACATTTGTTTACAGGAAAGTCTGACTTGGAACAAGCCAATTTTCAATGGAGGCCTGGGGAGAAATGCTCCAGATGCATGTCTTTGTAACATGGGAGGAAACCAGTGCACCTGGAAGAAACCCACACAAACACAGGGAGGTCATGCAGACTCCGCACAGAAGGCACTGCAGAGGAGAATTGAACCAGAAAACCTCTTGCTGTGAGGTGACAATGCAAACCGCTGTACCACTGTGCACCAAGAGAGCAATGTGGAAGAAAGATACCCAGACAGTTCCAATAGAATTAGTAGTGGGAGTAAGACAAATAAAAAATAATTTACCCTTGCTTGTACTTAAATATGCTACCAATAAAAGAAGCCAATTCTGGGTGTATTACAGGTGTAGAAAGTAAGACTCTTAGCTACCATCAAACACTGAAACAATGTTAGTTTTACAAACTCTAACTGTACTCTGATTTAGGAATGGGGTCCATTCCTGTCATGTTATTGGAAAACCAAAACACTTGGAAAAATTAAATCAAGCAAAAACATTCCAACTTCAGCAATTTAAAAGGACTTTTAAAACACATTTCTCTATTTTTCTCTATCTAAATTCCTGCAGAAACAAAAACTAATATCATATATACATTTTCTTCTTTAAAAGTACCATCATAACTACATCAAAAACAATGCAGTATTATATAAAACTGAATACAGTTATTAGGGTGCAGTGCAAATCAATTGATATATAGCTACCCTATTTAGTTTCTTTTTTCTCTAGCTCGCTCTTTCTATAATATGATTAATTTCCTCTTCCCCACCTCTCTCTTCCTGACTTAATCTTCTAAAATATCTGAAATCATACTTAAAGGGAGATAAATCAAGTTATGAGAAAAAGTAATAATTTAATAGGTCTAATTTTCTACTTTCAACTGTTAAGGAGACAGAAGTTATATGTGTATAACATCAAAATTCAAAAATAAAAATGTTTCATCCTGTGTGACCCGGCAGTGGTAAACCTTGGCTCCTGATGATTGTCACTGTTGAAGTGATACCCCGACCCTATGTGCAGAAATGGGAAAATGGGTTGAAGATGGTTGAATATATAAAACAAAATGATTAATTTTTTGTAAATAAATTTTAAACACAAATACATTGTCTAAGCAATGAAAAATATACCAACAAATTTGCGACTTATTTGATCCCATCAAATTAGCCTATATTAGTTTAGCTTGCATATATCTGAATTTCTATCAATCTATACAATTACTAATATAGATCAAATATAATTTATTTTAAGCAGTTTAGCTAAACATTTAGCTGTCAGTGTCTTGAAAATCTGAAAAAGTTGAGGCAACACAATGTTCTTAATAAATTAAATATTTCACTTGTTATACAATTTACATTCCATATTTTCTGATCCTTAGAAATAACATCCAGTCACATTTTGACAGTACAGTGAGGAAGAAAAGGAAACGGGATAATGGAGTATGCTGATAGGAACCTAGCAGCAAACCGAAGACGCATGTTTTCGAATGTGTCTTGGTCGAACTGTCAAAACCGAAACTGCAAAACATCGAAGCGGCATGTAAGCAAATTCTTTCCCTGGGAAAGAATTTGCTTGGTCACTTTGGGTACTTTGTCATTTTTGGCACTGTAGTGCAGTCTTGGAGTTGGTATATTGAAATAGGGGTGTGTGGGGTGCACAGGCCCCCATGTCGGGGGGGGGGGTGTGGGGGGTGAAGCCCCCCCACTTAATCTCATGTTTAAATGTGCTTACATTTTTTTTTTTTTTTTTTTTTTTTTTGGAATAGCAATTTTTTTCCCTTGGAAAACATTCGCTGTTCTGACAGTTCGGTTTTGTAAGCTTTTGCTCACATGGGGTCAATTAATCACCGTTCGCTTACCTAAGCTTTCAGTGATCTAATATAGACCCTGCTTATATGCATACTTTCAACCCAATTTCCATAGTTCAGCTCTAAACAATCACCTCCAAAAGATATAAAAATATATACAAATAATAGCTATTCTAAAACAAGTACAGTTCAGTAAAACAGTGGTACCTCCTGACTATGTTATATGACTTCTATACTGGTGATTTTTTTAAACACTTCTTGTCTCTTTTTCTGTTGAACTAATCATTTACTCTGCAAAAGTAATGCATACTGAAAACCTAATGAAAAAAAAAAGAGTTCAGCTTAAACACTGAAGGATAAAATGCCACTAATACATTGGGATAGCTTCAAAACAGTGTCTGTATGCTTTCATAATACCTAATCAAACTCATTTGTATTATTGCCATCCAATCAGAAACTATGAGTAACCAAGGCCAGCTCAAAACATTTATATTGTACAAATGCATATGTAAATGAGGTTCCACTTGAAAACATCGAAATTCATATGGTCGAGACCATATCATAGTGTTTAGAACATCGATGTTGTCAAGGGGAAGAAAAAGGTACCCTGCACACTGTGTTTGTGAATGTGCCATCTCTGTGATGGCACTGTAGACAGGGTACGGGAAATCTCCCGTTTAGCGCTTCTGCATACAGCGCTAAAACGAAGATTTCCCTTTACTCCACTGTAGTGGAATCTCAGAGTTGGTATATTAAAGTAGGGGGGTGTGGGGGGCAAAGCCCCCCATATGGGGGGTGCTGGGGGTGAAGCCCCCTGCATAAAATAGTTTTTAGAGGGTTTTTTTCTTTTTTTACGTTCCCTTTGAATCTTCGATGGTTTGAAACTTGATGTTCTGGTCTCGATGATCAGAGTTTTGAGGTTTCAAGCTTTCTATGATTCAAAGTGGAACCATGCAAATGTCCACAGCCCAATATAATCAAATGTCAATAAATAAATATTTGTCCCATACTGTATGGGGGAGGCTGATGTCATCTTGTAAATGTATTATTGGAAGTTATTAACTATCCACTAGATATAAAAGCAGAGTAGCACGGAGGTTGGCATGTTATTTTTATAATATTAATTAGTATGAATAGGCTGATTTCCCTCACTGATGAAATGCTGAACAAAATGCATTCTGAAAAAAGTAGGATACATGTAACCAAGTGCAGTTTATTATTAATCTATTAATGCTGCCACAACTATACTATCATGATACAAGCCTATTATTCAGTAATTATCCAAAAGAATCTGTGATTATAAAACATGTGATATAAAGGAAATCTAAATAGAAATGAATAAAATATATTTTAAATATGTCATTTTGCCATCCATTGCATAACATTACCAAATTCATATTTGTTAATATCTTAGAACTTGCATATTAAACAACTAATACAGAAGGCAGCAAAAGCAAAGGTTGGCACAGTAAATGCACCAGCTGCAATGATGGCGTCACCAAGCATCCTAATGGTTAAATATTTGCATACATTTATTTATGATACTTATGTGCCACTGAGCTCCAGTGACAAAGGAAAGGAAAATCATACAAAAGTGTTTGAATTTGCTGTCTCAAAAAGTAGACAGGCTAGGTATTCCCCTCAAAGGACTGCCATACGCCAGCCACCTGTTTCAAAATATATCTCCACCCACCATTGTGTATCATCCCCCCACTACTACATGCCTCCTCCTGACAACATTCAGTCCCAAAAACATGGAAGCTGGCTGCATATTTCATAAACAGAGAAACATACAAAAGACAGAAGTGGTAGCAGTCTACATTATAGCCAAAAGGTAAGATATAAAATATTGGCTCAAATATTGACTCCAAACTTACAAAGGACAGAACATACTACCAATATGAATCCATAGGAAGAGGTGACAAGCATTTCTCATCCCCAAAAGTTGAATGAAACTAGATGTGTAGATTGCTAGTACTTAAGCTACCACATCAGCTTGCTGATGCTAACAAATCAAGAGCAGAGAGTCTAAGTCCCAGCCAAGCAGAATCCAGCTCCATCCTTCTCCTTAAGGAGGAAATGAACAGGGAAATAGGACTTCTAAATTTCCATAGCATCACATTTCGATAACAAGTTGCCAAGCATTGCATTAAATCAGTTCCTGCTATGTACTGAAGTTCTTCACAGCATGCACCATTGCTACTGTGCCACTACCAGTGCACACCATTTCTACTACATCACTACCAGCACACACCATCGATCAGTATCTGGTCATCTTGAATGGAACTCAGATTTTCAAAAGTTCTCTCCAACACTACCGATCAAGTATCTGTTTTTCAGTTCATAGTTTTACTTGCAGTTCACCTCTCACAGACTTATGTTATTATTGGGAAAAAATCACATCTTTGACTATACACACCTTTTTTGACAATGTGATGTTTTTACCATAGCTTTCCTTTAAAAAATCAAGCATCTTTTAATTTAAAGATTGAATCAACATCTGCAGAGATCTTTAAGCCTAGGAAAATAAAATTTGTCACTGCTTCTATTGTTCCCAATCAGTTTACAAAGAATTTATAAAGTTAGATGACAATTTTATTTATTTTTTTGTTCGTTTTGTTTTATGTTCAGCAACAAGCCAGCTTCAGCCCTTTCCACTTTCATCTTCATCAACATACTTTTCATCTCTTCCACGTTTTAGCCAGCAGAGTGGTATCATATCAACGGTTCTTAATATTTTAGGTTCTGATTCCTCGAACCTAGTATTTTGCTAGCCAAAGTACACATGATTAAATGTGACCAATATGTTTTTTACATTCAAAGAAACAAGAAAAAAGGAAGATACTATCATAGCTTTTAACTTTAATTTTCTAATTAAACTTAGTTTTGCAGAATGAACCATTATATTAAGTGTATATTATTTTAGCACACATTATTTCTTGTTTTGAAAAAGAATAAAACCATTAGCTTAATAAGTAGCAATGCATTGCAATACAGTGAATAAATAATTATAACTTTCTTTAAAATAAAAAAGCTTAAAAACCTTCCATCGAGAGGGTATAATGGATGTGGACATGTATATGCATGACTTTATGTCCTATGCTATTAAATCTTCAATGTCAGTACCCTATTCCAATGCATTCGTCAAGCTTTTTTCACTAAACTTCAGGTTCAGCACGCTGTTGTCCTCTATTCTGAGGTTGAGTGAAAAAGGGTTGACAGCTATGTGTTAATATTGAGTCTCAAAGCATACTGCAGGCATTGTATGTATTAAGTTCATGCATTGCACCCTGTTCTTATGTATTCTGTGCCCTGTAAATGCATGGCTCCTTGTCTACTACCTTGTCCCTATGCATGTTGTGTCCTCTTTATGTGCAACTTCATGTCCAGCACCTAGTGCCAATATATTCTGTGCCCTTTGTATGGGCAGCTTCATGTCCAAAACCGTGTAGCTATGCATTGAGTCCATTATGTGCAAACCTTCAGGTACAGCACACTGTGTTTATACATTCTGTATCCATTGTATAGGCAGTTTCATGTCCAACACCTTGCAGCTATGCATTGAGTCCATTATGTCCAAAAATTCAGGTACAGCCCACTCTGGTTATGCATTATGTGTCCTTTGTATACACAGCTTCATGCCCATCCCCTTGTAGCTATGCATTGTGCATTTTTTGTATGTAAAACATCATGTCAAGCACCTTGTCTTAAAGCTGTGTATACAATGAATACAATGCTTAATGACCACCACCTTGTCACTATGCAGTAAGTGTCTTTTCTATGCAAAACTTCATGTTCAGCTCTGTCTTCATGTATTGTGTCCTTTATGTGTGCAGCTTTATGCCAAGTACCTCATCACTATGCATTGTGTCATGTGTACGTAAAACTTCATGTAAAGCTCCCTGATATGTATTCTGTGTTCTTTATATACACAGCTTCATGTCCAGCCCTTACAGCTATGCATTATGTGGCTTTTGTATGTAAAACAGAATGTATAAAGACAGGGGTGTCCACAGCTCCACATCCAGTGCCTTGGCCTTTTGGAATACTTTGCTCAGTTTTTGGAGGTCATAGTTTAAGTGGCATGTAAGACAAAGGAAAAACCAAAGAGTTTCCAGAATGTGAAAGAGGGCCTAGAATCTGGACTGTGTAAGAAGAGGTTTCATTGAATGAGGTTTTAACTTGTCGATGTTCAGCTCAGAGTAGTATTTGTCACCATACCTCAACATCTTAGTGCAAGAAATCTGGACAAGGACTACAATAGTGGGGGGGGGCAAAAATGGGGACAAATTTTAAATATTGCACTTATAAACTTAGAAAGTTGCTAGAACACAATTTGTATTAGCATGCATTTACTGAAGGATATGAGGTCTGAAACTCAAGTGTATGTCATTGTTTAAAGACTTTAATCCTCAGTGGTTTTCCAGAAAACAACAACTTTTACAAGGAGCAGAACAGACATGAGGCAAAAATCTGGACATTCTGTAAAAATTTGGACAGTTGAGAGGCATGTTTGCTACAGAAAGATTACTGCCAGTGTGGTTTCTTTTTCTGGTTTCTATTTCTGCACTGGCAATGATTTAACATGTATGATCTCTCTCTTCTCTATTCATTCAACTTTGGATTTAATATACTTAAGGGGTGTGTGGGGGCAAAGATATCCAGAAGGTTCAAGGGAGCTTGCCCCCTACAAAAACGCACTTTTTTTTAAAAGGCCAAAGCATTGACTTTTTTTTGTTTTTTTCACCCAACTGAAGCTTCAGCAACTTGTAACATGAGGAATGATACTGGAAGTTCTAGTGTAGATAGATCACCCACCTTCTCTTTCATAATGTCCGCTCCCATGCTTCCCATTAGTCCTGTTCTATTCCTGGACTTATGCTGCTAACCTTAGAAGTGTTGCACTTGATGGGATACTGTAAAATGTAGCAAGAAACACTTGAAGGTATAAAAGAGAATGTTGCTAGTTCAGCATTTCTTAGAGGGTGAGACCAGCTACCCTGGGGAGATTAGTGGAGGCTCAAGCAAATCTGATTTGGTAACCAAAACAAAACAATATATGCAGAAACTGAAATACCACAAAAACGTACAAGTAACGATAAAAAATCTTTATCGACTTTATTTCATCATTTAGCACTTTTGTCTTAAACCAGACTATAGAGTTTAAAAACAGGTGAAATCACAGTAAATAAATAGGCCAATGCTACCAATCAGATCTCTAAAAACAAAAAACAATAAAAAATGTTTGCAAGTAGTTAATCCTTAAAACTGAACAGTCAGAATAACTACTACTCAACAGGTGTAAAAGTAGCATCCATAAGAAAATATATGTGAAAAATATATATATATGTACATGTATAAAAAAAGATAATGATTATATTACACAATTTATAAAATGTACATCATAGCAAATCAATTTAATATAACAAGTACAATAATATCATAAAAAAACATCGTTAGTGTTGTTGCCTGTCCTTTAAAACACAAACTAATGACATAAAATCATTTAACCCTGGTCCCACACATGCGTAACCTGGTTTGCCAATTTTACAAGACACTTGAAATTAAAGAATTAAAGTTCTTGATTGTCAGATGAAAATGCCTTTTTAAAATCACTACATTTCTGTATGTTTATACAGAGGGCATTTCTTGTTTAAGACGAAAGCACTTAATGGTGAAACAAAGATTTTTTACAACAGTTTCCACAGCTGTGTTTTATCATTACATGTACGTTTTTGTGGTATTTCAAGTCTGATATGGTTTTAATTTTGTGTCATAAGGCTAAATGCAGACAAATAATGTTGAATGAGTATGTCTATATCACTAAAAAAATAATGCACTAAGCAGCAAAATCTTGATTTGGACATATATTTATTATATACTATATATGTATATATTACATACTATATATTTATATATTACATACTATATATTTATATATTACATACTATATATTTATGTATATATTATATAAACATACATACATGTCCGTGTGTGTGTTTGATTTGGAGAGTTTAATCTACATCTGTACAGTACAACTTGCAATTTTTGTAGAGGCCCTCTGGTAGTTACAGCAGAGGTGTAAAGCTCTGAGGTATTTAATGAGGTAGTTTCTGTACCCAGAGTCCTTTTTCCTGTGTCTGTTATGGACAGGACCAGCTTGTAGATACCCTAAGGTACTCCAATAAGGTAACCATTCTAGTCCTTGGGCACTGATAACTTTGGAAGTTGGGGCACAAATAGTTACACTAAAAGTTCTATTCCCATTAGCATAGTCATTTCCTTTCATTTATGGTGAAGGCTCAGGATTCTCTCTTCCTTTGCTTGCCTACTGTATGACTTAAGTCACTTAGTGTATGCTCCCAAGTCACTCCTGAAATGGGACAATTGTGTCCCATGGGCTCACCTTCTCAACCATTTGTTAAAATAAAATATAAAAAAGTTCTTTTTTGACATTAAGGGGATGCTCACTGACCTTTCTGTCATATCTGTGAAGCTCATTCGACAGCACCTAAGAATTTGTATGTTGATACCAGTTTTTCTTATTTATGTCAGAACTCTTCTGAAAGGGAACCTTGGAGGTTCACAACATGCTAGGTACTCATATAATATGAAGTACTAATAGGCAGAGAGCATTAATGGCATCAAGTAAGAAATCTAACAAGTAATGATGGCATGGGAGGCACACTAACATTCATAACTGACCCATGGAATGCTACATTTGGTAGAAAAATAAATGGCATTGCTGGGAAGTGAGTGGGTCCATTTCAGGGACTATAAGGCATAGCATCATGGTCTGGCATGAGTTGTGGCCAATAATTAAGCCTCAGCTGTATCTACTTCTCATATATAGCATTCAGGTCATCAAACTATTTGCCCACAGTATTCCTGGTTAAATTAAAATGATTTAGGTTTGGCTACTGATCAGATGGCCCTAAGTGCTGCTTTCATGAATAAAGACATGTAACAATCTAGGAGTGGGAATGACTGCTGACAATATGCTTTAAACTAAGCTAAAGGGGTTTGGCTATGGGGGTCACTTCTCATTACATTCCTTCCATTTTCCACCAGCCAGCAACACCATCACTTGGTAATGTATGTCTGTGTGCTGCTGTAAGAGGTTTCTGTAGAAGTAGTTTTGCCAGTCATCTGTTTATTTCTGGATAAATACATCATTTTCATATCAGTTCATGGTTTTAGGAAGTCATTACAATTTCATTTAGCCTATTCTGTCTATTTTTAAGGTACTTTTTCGCCCTACAAATACTCTGACCATCAGCTAGAATGATGGAAGTGCCCCCCCCCAATCATCCTCTTCATCCAAGGATCCATCTTAACTCCCAGAATAAAGGCTGACTTTGGATGACTTACCATTACTGATGGTTCTTAAGAAAACTGATACAATTGTTTGTATGGTATTGTCTCCAAAGGTGAATCTTTTTTAGTTTGTGTATCAGTAAACTGTGACTGATCATTTCAGATGCTCTGGTCATATAAATGAATACTGCTGCATTTTGAAGCCCATTGCTAATGTCAGAGTAGATGCTATTAGTAACTGTTAGTAGGGCTATGGTGGTTCTAAATGCATTTTGAAAGCTATGCCGATGGTCAGACAGTAAGCTGTAGTTGTTTGTGTGTTTGAATATTTGTTTATAAATCAGTTTCTCGAAGATTTTTGCAATATGTCAGAAGTACGCAATACAGCAGCAGATGACTTACATCCACCTTCCAGATAAGTGACCCCAGTAGTGGTTACTCCATCTGCTCAGTCTTGTCTGCCCCTTCCAGTTCCTTCTCATTCTGGTCACTAAGTGATCCCCAGTCAGCTACTCTACTGGGTTTTATCCTTTGTGCCATGGAACCTGCCATTTCAGTCTCGTCTTAGCAGCTTTTAGAAATGGTGAAGGGGTCTATTTATTTATACATTTATTTTATTAGTTGACTAGGTAGGTGGGCTGTCCTTTTCAGCCATGACCCAGGCTCTGAAGGAGCACACAAAGAATTCAGTTGTTTACAACTGTGCGATTGGTAGAATATAGTAACAATTACACGATGAACAATGAAGTGACAGTTCAAAATCCAAGATTATGGGAATTGGCACAGTACACATTTACATTTGCAATATACTTGCAATTGTTGTTATCCAAAGTGTTAATAACACTATGTCAAGTTTTCAGCCATTTTCCATGTTAACATTTGCAGATGGATTCTTGAAGTGCTTAAGCAGAGCAATTTTTAATTTGCTAATTATTGATACAGCTTTAGGACTTCCACGGTGGTGCAGTGGTAGCATTGTTGCCTCACAGCAAGAGGTTATCTCGTTCGATTCTTGGCTGGAGTGCATGGAGTGCCTTCTGTGTGGAGTCTGCATGTCCTCCCCATGGTTGGGTGGGCATTCAAAAGACATGCGTATATGGGCATGCCTTCGCTGAAGGTTGAACGTTGAGCTGGCACCTCAGCGTTCGTGAAAATCAAGTGCCAATCATTAGCGGACCGGAGTTCCGCTGTGGCGACCCCTAACCGGGAAAAGCTGAAAGACAACATTGATACAGCTTTAAATTTCTTTAGGCAGATGATGCCATCTGAGGACCTTACAAACATATTATCTTCTTGACTAGTTTGCAAGGACTAGGTCTGTTCCCAAAGTTGGAGTTTTGATCTTAATGCTGGACAGTATCTTAGTTTTAGTATTTTAAATAATGAACATCTAACAGGAATGAGGCCTTATAATTAAAAGACAACCAGTGGAGGTCTTTGATTAGCAGTGTTTGAGGGAATCATCAAGCACAGCAAATCTGAAGATTGTTTTCAAGAAGCCACATTTTGTGCGTATTGTAAAATTGTAAAGGCAGCTCATATTCAAATTTAGACAGAACATTTTTGCAATAGCTCTCCTGACTTCAAGATAAAGTAGATAAGATAATTTGTAACAGAGTTTAATTTGTGAAAGAATTATTTTTTTTTTACTATGTAGTCTGTACAAGTTGTGAGTGACAGCAATCGGTTCGGTATTGAACCTGTGTACTTACATTTGGATTAATTTGGAATAATACTGCCCAGTCAGTCAATGAGTATGGGGATGGTAGGCCAGTTGCTTTTTTTTGGGGCGGGGGGGGGGTCAAGTAACACATTTTGCATTAAATGTAAGGTGGTTATATGAGCAGCATAGATTCAATGTCACATCGAGCTCACTGAAGCTAGGAGTACAGTGAGGCATTTTGAATCACTGGTCTAAGAAAGCATAATTCAATTTCTGTAACCTTATTTAAAATAACTGACAATCCAAGGTCACTTGTAACTACTTAGCAGGAGCTGAATAAAGCTATAAGCAGCAGCATCCATTTCCTTAGTTTATGCAGACGTCTAGGCTACATTCTATGGATACAACTGCTTTATCTGTTTTCATTTATTCTTTTTGGGTACAGTACACTGCATGCACACATTTCACATTGGTGGGTGCCATCACCTTTTCTCTGCTGCCTCACAAAACTAATTGAACATGTCTGTTTTTTCATATTATCTTTCAAACTGCCAGCACTGTGCCTTCTCTGGTTTATTGTACAAAGAATTTGTTCTTTTGTAATGCTTCCTTTAGATTTGGCAGGTACACTTTTGTTTTTGTACTTTTTATTTATCTTTAAGGTCGTCCTCTGTTATACATTCATTTTGTTCCTCTTTCTTATCCTTCTCGTCCACATTTTTCACAATTAGAGGTTCCCCCCTTTCTTTTTTTCCTAAAACAAAATGTTGTGTTTAGCACTGTGGCTTCTCTAAGCTACGTTTGTATAAATCATCTTTTCTCCATCTGTCTTCTAGGGAGTCCTTTGTGACAAATCGTAGTTTTTGTAAGATCAGTACATCATAAAACAATCCAGACATAACAAGGACTGAATTTAATACTGGTCCTCCTGAATGCAAGTGCACTGGGCTCAATGGACCCCATCTGGTAACCATTGTTCTTATCCACTGCCTCAAGTCCCAGAACCAAAATCACTATTTTTTGCTCTGCCCCTCCGTACTAGAGTGTTACCCTCAGAAATGAACTGGTAATACCCTTGCTCCTTACATTATGGGCAGTCCAGCTGATATTTGGCTAAAGGCTTCCAAGGACATTATATGGCCTGTTGCTGCTCTTTCACGGATCCTTTCCACCAGCATGGTGCTGTATTCTTCCCTTAATACACAGACGTCATGCCTCTGAATAACTTTCCTACTCTCCAGTGAGACATTGTGATGTTTTGTACCGAGAATTTTACAGATTTAATTCTCTCCCTAACATAGGCAATTAATTAATTCACCTATACCACCTCCACCCCACACACAAACACTGTTCATAACCTCTATTCTACGAAACGTGAATGAATACAACAATCATTTTCAAGGATATTCGCTGTGCATAGGCACCTTAAATGTCCTGTTTGGAAACAGGACATCATTGTTCTTTCAGGAAAACTTGTCTCAGCTTAGAAAAGCACTCAGGGTTGTTAGCCTAGTAACACTCTATGAATCTATGAATAAATATGACCAGCTACTAAAAAGCTTACATTTAGTTTCAATTAGTTACAGACTACTGAAGGTAAATCTTATAAATGCCTTAAGGGATAGCTCAGGGATTAATAGTCAGACCGCTCCTTTTTGGAATTTACTTCTCTGAAGTCAAGGTCCACGTTAATAGTCTCTAGCTGACTAAATTTGCAGATAATTGCAAACTGGGAGCTGTCATTGATTCCCACACTAGCACTAATGTTCTCCAGGAAGGGCTGACACAGACAAACAACTAGTGTCAGAGCCATGGACTAAAACTAAATGCCAAGAAATGCATAATAATATCCTTTGGGAAGTCATCCATCCCTGGTAACAATCATATTGCCAACACACTCCTTAGAGGTGACCCAGTAGTCAGTGACTTAGGGACACAGACTGTAATCTAGCCTTTGACCATCACATGTCTACATTAGTGAGGAAATCATTCTATGTTGTGCAGCTTATAAATGAAGGTATTGCATCTAGGTCCAAGGAAGTCACTTTTTCACTGTATTTGACATTCAGACCTATCATTGAGTACAGTGACCCCTTTGGTATGTACCTAAGCAGGCATATCCAACAATTGGAATGACCTCCCTAAAGAATACAGGGCATAGGTAACATGTCCTGTGCAGACCACCTCAAGGCCCTGTCCCTCTATTTTGATTCTTACAGGCTGTTGAGGGGAGATCTATGCCTGGCATACAGGGCATTGTCAAGACTCCAATCTGATGGACTTCCTGCAGCGCCACAAAATAAACAGCACCAGAATTACCCATTTTAAAGAATTAAAACCTTGCCTAGGACCTACTGGAGAGCCAGGTACATATCTCAGAGACTATATGCCTTCTATGGAACAGGCTCCCCAATCCATGTGATGTAGAGTTTCTTCCTAACCCAAATCATGTGTAACTTGAACAACTGGATGGGGAACAGGAAATTCACCCCTGGTTCGGCATCTATGTCAATAATGGACACAGGCAGCCTCTAAATGATTTATCTCCCAGTCCCCTTGCTTGTAAATGTTTCATCTCCAAAGCCTCTGCTTACATTTATTAAGGGTACCAGAATTTGTCAGAGATTTGGGATACATAGCTAGGCTTAAAATAACTGTGATTGTTAGCCTAGTAAACACCTATAGGTTCATAGGTAGGTACTAGGCCATCAGCCCGAGGGCCAAAGCAAGCCTAGCCAACAGTTGTCTTGGCTTTTGCCCCCTCCCCACCGTGTAGTGTTAAATTCCTGCTCCTCTATCGAGCAGAGCCCCAGACATGATCCCGGGGTGAATTTCCTATCACCCATCCACTCATCAAGGTTTTTCTTTGAGTGCTAATGATGAGCTCTGCTTGACATAGATGGGAATTTTGTTCCAGAGCATGGGAAGTCTCTGGGACAACAATCTATCCCTCCAGCATGTCCTATTTATTGTTGGGGTGAGGTTTAGGTCCCTAGAGCTTGTAGCTCGGGGAGATGGCAATTTCTTTAAGTGGAGCATGTCCATCAATTCCGGGTTTGACATAGCTTTGTATGTCAGACAGAGGTCTCCTCAGAGTAGGCGGTATGCGATAGAGTAGAGTTGCAGTTTCTTGAGCCAGTCGGCATAGGGCAACTGTTTGAGGCCAGCAATCCTCTTGGTGAGGTACTTTTAGGGCCTCTCCAGCTATTGTACGTGTCTTGTGAGGTACATCTCAAACGGGGCATTGTACTCAATGAGGGGTCTGATAAGTAATGAGTAGAGGGGGACAATGACTTCCTTTTTTCTAGATGTGAACCCTTTTGTGATTAGGTGGGCCATGTAGAAAGATTTTCTGACCACTGTGACAATGTGATCATCAAAGGAGAGGTTACTCTCTACTTGGGTCCCAAGGTTTCTTATCACACTATGTGTTCAGTGAACTTCCCCATATTTGGTAATTCATGGGTACCATGTTTTTACCAAAGGGGATGACAATGTACTTTTTGGCATTTAGCTTGAGGCCATGATTTTGGCACCAGGTGTCCGTCTTGGTGAGGCCTTTTTGCAGTATGTCTACGTCAGCAGGGGAATCGATTATGACACCCAGTTTGCAGTCATCTGAAAACTTGGTTTGCCATAGACCCTCGGTGTTCGTTTGCACTTCAGAGAAGTATATACCAAACAGGAGAGGTCCCAAGACTGAACCCTGTGGCACTCCACTTGTCACTGGGTTTGGAGTCAGATCTGGAGTCTGCAACTCTCACTATGTGGGTTCTGTCCAGTTGACCACCCAACTCATGACGTAAGGGTTTATGTTAAGGTTAATGAGTTTATCTATGATTCCTGAGTAGGGGATAGTGCTGAAGGCTTTAGCGAGGTCCAGGTAAGGCTGTGTGGACCACCCTGCCCTCGTCTATGGCCTTGGTAACCATTTCAAAGTCGTCTACCAGGTTTAGGAGACATGATCTACCCTCTACAAATCTGAATTGGGTAGCATCCAAAGTTTGGAGGTTACCAATGTCTGTTTAGGAGTTCCATGATGATACGCTCCATGACCTTGCAGACCAGGCTTGTCAGGCTAATAGGTCGATAGTTCCCAGGGTCTGTAGTGGCTCCTCATTTGTGGAATGGGATAACCATTGCTATGTGCCATTCAGTGGGCACATAGCCTGTGGTGAGGCTGTGGTTGAACATGGAGTTTAGGTGGGGGGCTAGTTCATTTTGGAGTTCATGTAAGACGCAGCCTGGGATGTTGTCCAGTCCCATGGATGCTGTGTTTTTGGCTTTAAAGAGCACCGTTTTTATCTGAGTGTTTGTGATTAATGGGGGTCTACTATCATTTGGTATAGTTATAGGCTTTTTTGGGGGGTGAGTGAAGTTTGCACTGAACCTATCTGCCAAGATGTTGGCACTATCAGTTGGCTCTGTATATTTTGCGCCGTTCTGTTGTAGCTCAGTGCAGATCTTGGTGTTGCCATGAAGATTCTTGACATAGCTAAAGAATGCCTTGTGGTGGTCTTTGGAATCAGTGTCAATTTTTCTTTCAAAATTGGCTTTGGAGGATTTTATAAGGGATCTCAGCTTCTTACTGAGGCCCGTCAGGGAGCTCCTCCATTCCTGGGTTTTTATTCTCTTTTGCAACAGTTTCTTCCTTCTGTTGTAGAGTTTGTTAATGGCAGGGGACCACCAGATTGGCTTCCTTTTTTTTGGAGAATAGCGTCTTGGTTTTGTTGGGGATAGCACGGTCCATGCACTCATGCAAGTTATTGAACCTATAAGAGCTATGACAAATAAGGGTTTTATTGCTAACTTCCATCTACCTGCCCTGCCATCATTGCAGTAATACCATATTTGCATGTACTAAATGTGACATTTATACACACAGCCCAAAATGTAGACCCATCATATAATACAACAGCTAGACTATGCTGCAATTTACACCTTTAACTTGGCTCTGCTGTTAGAGCTGGATGTCTTTAAGAGCATTGTACATGATTTTTATGAAGGCATGAAATTTGAAGGTCTTATGAATTGGCTACAGACTGTTTAATGGCCAAATCTTTGGCCTGAGTCTGCTTGTGACCTATGACCTAGAAGAGAGAGTACCTTAAATCAGGTATATTCCAGCCACATATTTTTGTACTTAACCTCCTGTCGGTTAGATTGTCCAGAGACCCACGGACCTCAGGATCATGACACCTTTTATTCACCAGGTTTATAAATATCTGTGTATACCCATATTAAAGCATCATTATTTCTATCTGACTCTGTACTTTTGTTCTTGTTGGTACAAACATCTGTGATCATTTTCTGTTCTTGTTGGTACAAACATCTGTGATCATTTTCTGGTTTTGGAGGGACACCACAGCCAAGTTCCTTTCATCTGTTTCTTCTTTTCATGCTTGCTATAGAAATATGTCTTTACAGTATATGTTAGGGTTTTCCTGTTATTCTTAAGCATGTTATTTTGCTGTAATTACCACTCTGGTAGTTTGCTTGACTGTTGTATGCTTGTATTTGTTTTATTTCAGCATTTATGTAAATTCATATGTACAAGAGCTTTAACAATTTTCTACTGTTTTTTCCTTGACTGATTCATCAGAGATACATTTTGCAGGATTCTCCCTTCCCCCTTTTTCTCTGTAAACTCTAGGTCTGTATGCTTGTTGGCCATCAGTACACCTGCTGAACATCACTCCATATTAGGACAAGAGTAGTTGGTGCCCATTTAATCCCCCTAGGTGTGGGAGACACAGGCATCCATTTGTTCCCCTAAGTGACAGTTCATAGAGGCATGGCCATAAAGAAGAGAGTTATGAAGGGGTTTCTACAGAAACAAATGTAACCTTTCCCATAGTGATGACATAAGTAGCCACATCACCATGGGAACCACCTAAACTTTATTACATAAATTTGCATGCTACCATATATGCCCACTCAAGAGTTACCATCACTGTCTTGATGGTTACACCATATTCCCTCCTCATCCTGTGGGATGCTTTTACAAGGCTTGTATACCTCAGCACTGAAGTGACAAAACATTCAGAACAGCAGCTCCCAAATCCTTCCCCCCAGGTGGGTGATCCTGCCTCCCCTCAACCCAAGCTCTTCCCTTGCCTGAGCTGCTAACTAAACTTATTTCACTATGGTTGCAGTCAGGCTCTATCCTTGGGTGCCACAGAGCCAGGTTTAGTTGTCTCCTTTTTAAGATCAAGTGACATGTGGTCACGTCAGATTTTTTATTTTTTTTTGCATAGTAATAGTATGCCTTCCCCAATACTTGTAATTTACATTTTTCAAAGAACACTCTTCCTCTTAAGTTTTCTCCATTCACTAATGAAGTCATAACTCTTCTTCCTGAAATCTAGATTACTTTTTAACTATTTTATTATTGCATTCAACTAATGGGCTCAGAATATATATGTGGGGGCTTATGGTTTGTAGACATGGATGCATTTAACAGGTCTATATTAAATGAACGAACACTTAATGTCGAGTACAACATGCATGACAGCTTTTAAGAGAACGTTCATCTAATCAAAACCCCAGAATATTGAAACAAGTTTTGAAAAGTTATAGTTGGCCAGTTGTCAGGAAGCCAACAGCTGACTGCTACAATGTACTGTATACCATTACAACCTCCCAAAAAAATAAATAAAGTGGGGGACTTCGCCCCCACACACCCTCTACTTAAATATACCAACTCTGAGATCGCACCACAGTGGAGGACTGTCAGAACATTACACAAAGTAAAGAGACCGCACCACAGTGGAGGACTGCAAGAACGACGAGACATGGTGAACCTTCTGATGTCAGCCATTGGCTTCCTCATGGCTGGCCAACTGTAACTTTTCGAAATTCCATTTTGACATTCTCTGGTTTCGCTTAGATGAATGTTCACTTAAAAGCTGTCAAGCATGTCGTACTCAACATTTTAAGCATTCATTCATCTATTCGTTCATCTAATAGGGAACCACATTTAACTGACCGATGTGCCATGAGAATTGTGAAATAACTGGATATGAAAGGACTTGAACCTGTCTCTATCAATGTGTGCACCATAACCATAACAGCTGATGTGGCAGGAGTCCAAGGGTTCAGATAGTAAAGTGAACACCTGAATAGCTATAGCCATGAGATGGAGGAGTGTATGGCTAATGGCAGTTCTACCTGGTGGGTGGGGTTTACCACTACAGAAGCAAACCTTGGTAGATAGCAACATTATAGCTATAATTTCAGCTCAGTCTGTACAAACACAGTAGGTTATAAAATAGCACTGAGACTGCAGGGGCATCAATAGTCCAGCACTTGTTTGCAGTGCACTTTCTACATTCAGAAACAACCTAGAAAATGAACATATTAATGAAAAATGTTCAGCAACTACAGAGCTATGCCACATGGTTTTCTCTCTTACTTAACAGGCATTGAACAGGCATGGTGTTTACCGTTATAATTTTTACTGTAACTCCTGATGACAGAACTTAAATACTCCTTTACAGAACATACCCTGGAGTTTAGGAACTATGTCACCTTCCAAAATAATCCCCCCTTCTAACCTCCCCCTTACACCATGTAGTGCATGTTTCGGATAGCACACCTGAAATAGGCTTTAACAAAATAAAAAAGCATTCTTAAACTATATACATGTGATAAGAGGAAATATACCATTTTTTTAAGATTTAAATTCTTTGGCATCTTACTGCAAAAACTAAGAAAGTATTCTAAAACAAGTGTATGCGCCATGGCATTTCCCTTTAAAAATATAGGCCACTATAAATATTTCCTTTTCTATAAAGCTTCCTACATTATAAATGCAGATAATAGCATTACGGTTTTGAAGAGTCTGCTGTTCTCTATGAGCTATCATATTATGGCTGATCACTTGAATCATATATTTTTATTTTTTAAGCATTTTACAGAATTTGCTTTTTGTTACTTGTTGACAGTTATTTCAGGACCCACCAAATCTCTCCCCCCAGGACAGTTATTAGAATGGATTGCATTTCCTTATTGAACATAGATATTATAAAGACAAGATGTTTCAAACTCAAAGCCTAGAATGGCCTTCTAAGAGTCTGTCACTTACTAGTACAGGCATGATATCTATTACACACACACCTGTCCAGATTCATTTTAAAAGAGAAAAGAACCAGGTTTCTTTTTTTTAATGGAACAGAATTCCACCATCACCCAGCTGCACTATGAAATGAACTCCACAAGAATTCTGATGTAACCTCTTTATATCTACCATCAGGTTATTATTTCTCGTCATTGTAACCTTTATTAATCCCTATACCTACATGTAGATGTCATTACATAGCCAGTCTATAACTGACAGAATACAAAGACAATATTTCAATTTTTCCTATATTCAACATCTCTCAAACCTTAACCTGCCTAGTAAAAGTTTTTGGGAATCTAACCTTCTTAACTGAGCAATATTGTATTACAAAAGGATGCCTCATATTAAATAATTGGTATCACTGATGTTGCATATAATGTTAATCAATTTATCCCAATTATTAATGGTTTCAAGGATGTTTTTGAACTCATAACTCCTCCGTTAAACACAAAGCTGAATTTGCTATCAGTGTTAATGCTAGAATCCATTATTACTCTACTTATGGTTAGAAACAGAACTCCATAGCATACAAGTAACATGGGTTAGCATTGGCAATATACATAACCCTAGTCTAAGAAAAGTTAAGGCATGATGTGAAGTGTCATAGCCCAAGATTTCAGACTCTCCAAGTAACCTTGCAGAATAAATTGATCCCAGTTCAGCTGTACACACCCCTCTCTGTTGCCCCTCTAGTGCTCCTGCTTGAGGAGGGGGCTCAATAAGTGCACCCACCCCACTTCCAATTTCACTGTAAGCCACTTAGCAAGCGGGGGAAAAAATAAAATCAGTATTTCCCATAGTCCTGAAAGGGGACTAGAGGACGAACACAAAATATGCAAAAAAGATTTCAAACAGCAGTGAGGCAGCACTTGTCCACACAGGTCAGCTGAAAACACAGACTGCTACATTCACTCCCTCTCTGTTGCTCCTATAATGTTCCTGCTTTGGGGTGGGAAGTTTTGGTAAATAAAGCTAATTTGCCCTGGTTATAGCTACAAACACCCAAACCACTTCCTGTTTCACAGTAAGCCACTTAGAGGGGAAATAAAACAAAAACAAAATAAATAAAATCAGTATTCCCCAAAGTCATGAAAAGGACTACAGGATGAATGCAAAGTAATATAAAGTACTTTAAACTGTAATAAGCCAATACTTCTCCACACAGGTCAGCTGAAAACACAGGCTACTAACACTCACTCCCTCTCTGTTATTCATATAGTGTTCCTGCTTTGGGATGGGGAGGGTTGGTAAATAAGGCTAATTTGCCCTTGTTATAACTACAAACACCCACCCCACTACCTGTTTCACAGTAAGCCACTTAGAGGGAAATAAAGCTTAAAAAATAAAAGCAGTATTCCCCAAAGTCCTGAAAAGGAACAGAGGGTGAATGCAAAGTAATATAAAAAGTACTTTAAACAATAATGAGGCAATACTTCTCCACACAGGTCAGCTGAAAACACAGGTTGCTACACACAACCTCTTTGTTGTTCCTGATCCAAGAGGGACTGAATAAATAAAGCAACTTCACCCTGTAACTGGGTTGCAGCTACATATTACCCACCTCCACTTCATGTTCCACAGTCAGTAAGAGGGAAAACAGAAACAAAACAGAAAAAAACAGTATTTTTCCTAGTCCTGAAGAGCTAGAGGGTGAACACAAAATAATATGAATAAAGAGGTTTCACACAGCAATTAGAAAACATTTCCCCATACAGATCAGCTGAAAACACAGGCTTCTACACACACCCTACCGGTTATCCCTCTAGTGTTCTTTCTCAAGGAGGGACTATGAGTAAGGCTACCTCGACCTATAATCGGGCTGTAACTACAAACACCCACCCCACTTCTTGTTTTATAGCAATCCTCTTAGTAAGATGGAAAACAGAAAAATAAAAACTATTTCCTCTATTCCTGAAAAGGACTAGAGGTTGAGTACAAAATATGAAAAAAAGTACTTCAGACTGTAATACAAAAGAACTTCTGCAGACAGATCAGCTGAAAACAAAAGCTGCTACACACACTCTCCCAGTTGCCCTATAGGGCATGTGCTTGAGAAGGGGCTCAATAAATAAAGATACTTGAATTGTAATTGGGCTGTAACTACAAAAAACCCACCCCACTGCCTGTTTCTTAGCAAGAGGAAAAACAAAACAGAAAAGTAAAAGCAGTAGTCCCTTAGTCCTAAGAAGGAGTACAGGGTGAATGCAAAATAATATGAAAAAAAAAAACAACAATTCAAACAAGAGTGAGACAGAACTTCTCCACACAGCTCAGCTGACAGCATGGGCTGCTAGTACACACATCCTCTCTTTTCTTCCTGTAGTGCTTCTGCTTGAGGAAGGACTGTAAATAAGACTAATTTGTAATTTTATTGAGTTTTAACTACAAAAAATCTACACACCCTCCTGTTTCTCAGCATAGTTCCTAGTAAGAGGAAAAACAAAACAAAAAAAATAATAAAAACAGTGTTTCCCCTGTTCCTAAAAAGGACTAGAAGGTGAACACAGAGTAATATGAAATAAAGTTTTTCAAGCAGCAATGAGACAGTACTTCTCCACAAAGATCAGCTGTAAACAGGCTGCTACACACAGTCTCTGTTGCCCTAGTTTTCCTACTTATGTAGGGGCTCAGTGCATAAGGGTAACTTGCCCTGGAACTGGACTGTAATTACAAACATCCACCCCACTTCCTGTTTCTCAGCAAGACTATTAGTAAGAGGGAAACAAAAATAAAACAGAAAAATAAAAACAGCGTTTCCCCTAGTCCTGAAAAGGGCAAGAGGGTAAACACAAAATATGAAAAAATATATATTTTTTTTAAATAGCAATGAGACAGCATTAAACATCTGCTGTGCCTGTATAATTTCTCTCTTGAATTCTCATCTGACATCTCAATCACCTTTTCCTTGGAGAAACTGATTAGAATACTCGGCATTAAAGTCCTCCATATCAGAAACTGTCTTTGAGAAAGTGCTGTGCTATTCTGGATACAGGGAAGCTGAACTCTGCTGTTTGAATTCCAAATCTCGTTTCTTGACTTCTTCTTTTGGCTTTTCCCAGTTAGGGGTCGCCACAGTAGATCACCTATCTGCTCATGATTGGCAGTGGAGTTTTACGGTGTCGAGTTGCCAGCCCGGTGCCCAACCTTCCACAGAAGGCACGCACACGCACTCACACCTAGGGCCAATTTAGAGTGTCCAATCCACCTACAGCATGGCTTTGGGATGTAGGAGGAAACTGGAGCACCCGGAGGAAACCCACACAACCACAGGGAGGACATGCAGACTCCGCACAGAAGGCACCCCAGCCGTGGATCGAACTGGAGAACCTCTTGCTGTGAGGCAGCAATGCTAACCGCTGTACCACCGCAGCCCTATATTTCCTTAGAGTTATGGAATCTTGGCTCTGCAAAGAGTAACACTTTGGCTCTTTTCAAGACCAAACGTAACCCCTCCCCCCCAAAGGACCAATCTCAATACCGAAAGAATGACAGGTACCCAGCATTACTGCAGCATAGGTTAAAGCTGCATTGTCTAAGGCCAAGAATACAGCTTCCATGGGACCCAACAATATCTCTGGTTGTGCTCTACATGAATTACAAAATAAACTGGCATCACATCTGTGTGCTCAGTTCACTCACAGCCTCACTTCAGGCTTTATCCCTACCGAATGGCACACTGCTACAGTCATCCCTCTCCATAAAGGAGGAGTGACTACAGATCCTGAAAAGTACTGCCCCATTAGCCTGATGAGTCTGATATGTAAGGCTATGGAGCGCATCATCATGGACCTAATTAACAAGGATATACGGAATCTCCAAACTCTAGATCCCACGCAATTTGGTTTTGTGAAAGGTAGATCATGCCTTCTCAACCTGGTTGACTTCTTCGAGTCAATCACCAGATCGGTGAATGAAGGTAAGGCAGTTCATACAGCCTACCCCGATCTGGCCAAGGCCTTTGATACCATTCCTCACTCAGGAATTATTGATAAACTCATCAAACTAGGCATCAACCTCTATGTCGTTAGGTGGGTTGCAAATTGGCTCACAGATAGAACACACAGTGTGAAAGCAGTGGACTCCAAGTCAGACTACCGACCAGTAACAAGTGGAGTCCCACAGGGATTGGTCCTGGGTTCTGTTCTGTTTGGCATCTACTTCTCACTGGCTGACCAAATTCGCAGGCAACTGCAAGCTAGAAGCTAATATTAACACCCCAAGTGATGCAGACATCCTACAGAAAGTCCTCACTGAGACCAATGACTGGTGCCGAAACCATGGCCTTAAACTTAATGCCAAAAAATGCGCCGTCATCCCCTTTGGGAAAAACGCAGTTCCCACTAATTACCACATCAATGGGAGCCCACTGAACACTGAAGGTGTTAGAAGAGATCTGGGGACAAAGGTTGACACCAACCTCTCCTTCTACCACCACATTGCCAATGTGGTCAGACAGTCCTTCTATGTGGCACATCTCATTACCAATGGTTTTGCATCCAGGAAGAAAGAGGTCATCATTTCTCTCTACTCTTCCCCCATTAGACCAATCATAGAGTATAATGCCCCATTTCACAAGTACCTCACTAGACACCTGCAACAACTGCAGAGGCAACAAAAGTACCTTATGAAGAGGATCCTAGGCCTTAAACACGTGTCCTACACGGACAGACTCAAAACAACTCCAGCTATTCTTGTCTCATATCATCTAGTAAGAGGCGATCTCTGCTTGACTTACAAAGCCATGTCTGACCCAGCTCTGTTAGAAATGCTACATCTAAAGAAATCCCAATCCCTCCGCACCACACACTGCAGAGACCTCAACCTCATTACCACAATCAACAGAACATGCTGGAGGGACAGGCTAATAACTCAGAGACTGCTGATGCTCTGGAACAGACTTCCCATACATGACAAGCAGAGCACCTCACTAGCCCTCTTCAAGAGAAATCTTGATGAGTGGATGGGAAATAAAAAGTTCACCCTGGGGATCACTCTAGTGGCTCTACTTGATAGAGGCACTGGGAACTAACAATGGGCGGCACAATGTCAGGGCACTTCTATGGGTTAGGCTTGTAAAGGCCCCAGGGCCATTAGCCTAGTACACACCTATGAAACACAGTAGCTTTTAAAATCTGTATTCCCACCTTATCCGTTTTCCTCAAATCAGGCAAAATTGTGGCTGCTTTCTCATTGTAGCGATTCTGCCTTTGCTGATTTCCTCTGAACAGATGGTAACATTACCTTTATGTACTTTGGAATAAATAAAATAGTAGCAGAAGGCTATATGCTTCTGAACATGCCAGTGAAAGAACTGCTTCCTTTTGCAGTGTTTCTGTATTCGAGCATGGACAAACAACAGTCTGGGACATAGCTCTCCACTCTCCAGATTTTCACAGAATGTCCAGATTTCTGCCTCATATTTTTGGTCTATCCCTCATAAAATTAGCAGTTTTCTGGCAAATCACTTAGGATTGAGGTCACTAAATAAGGACGTATATTTGGGTCTCAGACAAAATATCCTTCAGAAAATGTAAGTTAATACAAATCCTGTTATTCTAGCAACTTTCTAAGTTTGTAAAAGCAGCATTTAAAACCTGTCCCTATTTTTGAGCCTCTGTCCTCCCATTATTTTAGGCTTTGTCTAGATTACGTGCACTAACAGATTGACAGTTATGGTATGGGGTGGCTGACACACAAATGCACAATAACTACTGCATGATTCTGGGGTATTTCATTTAAAGATCAAAATTGTGATAGCTGGGGGATTTCTTCTTTCCCCAAGATACAGTCATATGGGAGTTGGTATGCATGTTAGTAGTGGGGTGCATCCCCCATGACAGAGGTGCAACAGGGAAAAGCCCTTCTGCAACTACACTTTTGTAATTATTTTAGTAGTTTTAGATTTAGTGCCTTTTCAACTATTGCAGTCTTTTATGATCACATTTATCAGTGCAGATAACATAAAGGCCACCAGTATTATTATAACCTTTTTACTGGGTTTTGATCTGTATTATTGATTGATTGATTCTGAATTTGTTAGGGTAGAGTAAATTCCCAATCTCTAGCAACATTTCAAAACGTTTTGCTACCAAATTGCAGGACACTGTCTGAAATAGTAGTCACTTAAGTTATGTGCCTAGCAAAAATCATTTTCCGCACTACAGCCACAGTAGTACTTAAAATGTCCTTTTGGAATCCCGTTAATATTCAACAGAAATCATACATTGGTCATCTTTGGGTTGAAAAAGATATGTTTCAACCTTATTCCTAGCAAATCTGGCATACAGTGGGAAAGCAGTTCTTCTGCAGAATGTTGATATCATTGGACTTTCAACACATTTAACATTTTTGCACATTTTTTCTATCTGCTCTGACACATTCACCGACAGGGAACATTCTGAGCTTTCTCTTCATATTTCACAATACTTACGTGCCTTGCCTTTCATGAATTTTTGATAAACATTTGAAATGTTTGGAGCTTCTAAAGCAAGTCCCAAAATGCGGATACTGCCTGGCCAAAAAATCAGACTTACATATACTAAGTCCAAAATGGCATTTCTTGGAATCTTCCCTGTTCTGTAAGGTATAGTGATCTCAGAGTTGATATATATAAGTTCAGAGGGTGCAGGAAGAGAATCACTCATCTCTGGGGTTTCGGTCTTTTTTTTTTTTTCAGCTTTTTTGCACTTGTTATTTCTAGTGTCAACATTTTAATAGGGAGCCTGGATGGATAGTAAACATTTGATAAGTAGTCTGTCCAGCCTTTTATATATCTTCCTTGAGTAGCTGTATTTATTTGATTTCTACAGTACAACAGCCCTAATATGCTAATCTGATGACTTAGACTCCAACATCAGCTTAGTGTAAGACTAAACACATAGCTTGTGCCAGGAGTTCTATCCCCGAGTGAACACATTTCCCCATGTAAATCAATGTTTTACCTTGGTTTACAGATTCATAGGTTCATAGGTGAATACTAGGCTAACTGCTCTGAAGTGGCATTTTAAGCCTAGCCAATACCCTGAAGTCAGATTCAAACCCTGTACCTTTTGTCTGTGAGGTAATGACCTTAATTTTTATGCCACCTCCATAAATGAATAAATCATGGGACACCGGCAATTACAGAATAACCCACATGACATCTAAATCTTTTTTTCTGTTTTGTTTCTTGAGATAGGCACCACTTAATAGATCAGCAATACTCATTTGTTTTTCTTAGTCTGTATTGATATGTTAAATTGTATTTTTTTAGAATCAACAACATCTATTGCATTTTAGGTAATGCATTCTGAAGAAATTTCCTGAATATATTCTGCAATGGCTTATTATCTGTCTCAAGGAATACTGGTTTAAAATAAAAACATTTATGGAATTGTTCACATCCATACAAAACAGGCAACATCTCATTCTTGTCTGAGCAAATTTAGCCTATACATCTGTAAATACTCAAACCATATTTTACTAGGCTCTACTTTTGAATCAATACTGCTATTAGGCCATACTAGCTCTCAATTACTTGAAACACAACTGCTTAAATATTTCAGAGTTAATACACTGCTTACAAATTTATTCAGTAACTCCACACTTTTGTCCAGTTCTAGTGACCAATCCCATGACACATAATGCTCTAAAAGATTATTTAATGGCATAGGAGCTTCTGGCATGTTCAGTACAAATATAGCAAACACTGAGACATTTCCAAGAATCTCAAAAGAAATTCCTTGTCTTGTGGCTTTGTCATATGCATAACTGATCTCACTTTCCTAACATATGCATTTTAGGCTCACTGAAGCAATGATATGATCAGTATATTTCAAAAAAGTTACATAAATTTGACTTTCATTTCTGTTTGGTTCAAATCAAACTGGATCAGGCTGTTCAACAATTTGACCAGCCTCGTGCTGTGATCTTTCTTAGTCTGTCTCTACACAAGCAGATCATTAATGAAATTACTTACACCATCCAGAACTTCTACAGTTCTTGCCATGGTTCTCTGAAATACTTCAAGTGCAGACAAAATACTAAAGGATAGTCTAATAAAGCTGTACGGTCTTAATGGCATAACAAATGTACATAGCTTTAAAATTGCTTTGCCATGTTTGATTTGTCAGGAATCTTAGCTAACCTCTAGTACAGAAAATAACTTGGTGCTGGACTTTGCTGATGAAACCTATTCAATTGCTAGTAAGAGATTGTACACTGTCTAAAAACATTTGTTCATATCTAGATATCAATGAAAGATCTTGCTTCACAGCTGTAACCACACTGTTAATCTATTCATCAGGCTCTGCCTTAATAACAATAACACCAAGATTATCTTAAGTATTTATTTATTTATTTGTTTGTTTGTTTTTTGGTATTCCTTAGTATCATATTTGGTTTTCCATGGGGATAAACTACTAGTATTACTACAGATGATTTCTTAAAATAGTATCAACCTGACAAATAATTCAAACCAGTAAATAAATCTGCATCATTTTGTAAAATATCATCACTTGCATCCTATCTTGTAGTCTTGAAATAAAACTGTTCTATTTCCTGCTTATCCTATGCTTGCATAGTTCTTAAAAAAGCTGAAAGTACGGTTTCACTTTTAACATTAACAGGAATTCCCTTCTAGTTAGAAAAAGCAATAAACATGGAAACATTTCATCTGACAGCATCACAAATCATTCTACATTTGTTTACCAAGAATAATTAACTGTGGTATGTTTCTCACATGCCAAATGACTCAATATATTTGGTTGTTTCAAAGTATTTTTCATGCTTGAAAAGAGCCTTATTAATCATTTTCTGTACAAACACACAGCAAAAGTATCTGACCCATAGGCTCGACATTGTGTCCTAAAGATGTCAATTAAGTATGAATGCTGATTTACACAAACGGCAACAGTCTCAGACAAAATATTACAAGTTGTTCCTGCATGAAGTTTAAAAACAAAAAGATTTGAAATTAGTATGTGCTTCTGTCCAAATACAGTACTCATTGACATGTATGTAATAAACTGTATTTTGACTGCATTTCCACAGTGATCACAAATATTTCTCTTTTTCTTTATTAGCTTCAATAGTATATAGATTTTATGTAACAGATATTTTGTTTATTACAAACTATTGAAAAAAGGTTATTTCCTCCTCATAATCTTCACTGTTGATTAAACATGCTGTTTTTCAGACATTACTAGATACACCAGTATACGCATAACAATTCACCACTGTCTAGTAGTTAATGAAGCAGCAACGTAATGAATTGTGAACACTCCACTAACTTTTAATCAACAACAGAAATGCATCAAAACAAGGGTTTCTGGGGTGAATAATCCACACTTTATTGAAAAAAAATAAAAATTAAAAAAATTGAGCGCTTTTGTCCTTCAACTGGGGACTTCATCAGAATACCAAAAGCTTCATTCCACCTTGTATAAATACACAAATGCCAACTATCAAGCAATCCAGCAATAAATAAACTTTGACATAACATATTGTTGTTAAAACCATAAATAAAAGAACATAAAATGTTACCACAGGTGTTTTAAAATCTTTGATTTGCTCCTCACTTAATTGCATAAATAATGTATAAAAGAAAATAAACATATCTATACATGTGTGTGTGTGTGTGTGTGTATATATATATATATATATATATATATATATATATATATACACACACACACACACACACACACACACACACACACATGTATAGATATGTTTATTTTCTTTTACACATTTTTATGTAATTAAGTGACAAGCAAATGAGGGACGAGAGTGCTCAATTTTTTAATTTTTTTCAATAAAAATACTAATGCTTTAACTTCTTCTTTAAAAAAAAAAAACAACAAAGTCTTCCCTATTATTAAGTCCTGGTGGATGGCAAGCATTTAATTATAACTGCCAAAAATATTCTCTCCCCCCAGTTCATATTCAGCATTGAATAAATAGCATATCCCTGTATCACATCTAATACAAAAAATTTAAAATTCACTCTACATTTCCCTCTCTTGTAATATATATCCAATGCATTTTTTTCATCACCAATATTCACTGCATGTTTATGTTCATATATACGTCTGAATAACTCTCTAGAAGTATGCCCTACGTAAAAAGCAGGCCAGGGCATGTATTTTCACTATTATTAACTAAAATCTCTTGCACTCTCCAAAAAAAGATAATCACAGAAATTACGACTAAAACATTTGTACATCCCTGTTTTGTTTACAATAACATTAGTAGGGGCTTTAACTTAGCCTGAAAGAAGTTCTTAAAACTCTTCCCTCTCTTTTGTACAAAAAGGGAGCAGTCTCCCAATACTTCTTTCAAACAAGGATTATGATTGAATATTTTCCAATTGTTCGAAATAATTATTTTTATTGCCAAGGCATCTACACTATTACTAACTAACACAGAAGTTCTAAAATCTTTGCTAGCAATTTTAGCTAGGTTTTTGTATTCCTTTTCTTATTTCAGAGACTTCACTCAGAGTCTCCCTGTCAATACTTTCCCGGGATAAACTCTACTAGCAAAGTTCTGAATAATATTAGAGCTTTCATAAACTAAATCATACTCATTCTTTGTAAGAGTGCTGGCTCTTAATAACTGGCCTTTGACAATATTATTTTTCATCTTTTTTGAGTGCATACAGGTGTACTGCAAATATGAATAATTTTGGTATATAAGGAATCATGTTCTTTATAACAGTGACATCTAGAAAATTAATATTTTCTAACTGGTGATTAGTAGTGAATTTAAAAAAATAACTAATAGTATCTAAATAGTTCACAAACTCAATAAACTTTCTTCCCCTCTCCAAATTAAAAACCCATTGTCAATAAACCTTTTGAATACTACTGTGTTCTCAACATAGATACTTTCCAAGATATTCACTCTTTCCCATCCATCCATGAATAAGTTAGTATAGCTGGGGGCCATAGCTGCCCCCATCGCCATACCATTAATCTGATGGTATAAGTTTTCTATTATATTCAAAGAAATTATAACTGAGTATTACATGTAAAATTTCCATCAGTAATGTAAACATCTCTTTAGAAAATATTCTAGAATTAATTAATTCAAAATGCACTGTTTCTAACCCCTCATCATTGGGTATAACAGTGTACACACATACTGTACATATACACACAAACACACACACACACACACACACACACACATATATATATATATATATATATATATATATATATATATATACATGAGTATGGCACAAAATTGCCAAGACACATTTAATCTAAAACACAGTCAAACTTGCCTTTAGTCAAAATGATACTTCTCTGAATCTATAAACTGCTGAAAAAGGAAAACAGTTTCCTCTTCTGATTGAATAAACCCCCCAAAAAAGACCTGTAACTTCCAGACATAACTTGTCTGCATAATGACATTGTTAGGGAAAGAGCTGGAGTTAGGGACAGGAATAGAGTTAGTATGCATGTTTAAGAGTGGGCAGTGCGTGTGTGTGTGTGTGTGTGTGTGTGTGTGTGTGTGTGTGTGTGTGTGTGTGTGTGTGTGTGTGTGTATGTATGTCCGTGTTTATAGCATGTTCATTCTCTGATTACTGAGAAGCAAGGTCACCAAAGAACAATGTCTGTAGGTTGTCTTTGTCAAAACTAAGAATTTCTTGCTGTGTATTTCCAGCACTGTTTAATTTATGTTTTTATTTTGTCTGCTCACTCTTTTGACAATAACTACCTTTAGCTGCGGTATATCAGTGCCAAACTGGATGCGTCACTGCAAGCCGGCAAACACACATCCATGCAAGCATTTTCTGCATCTCAGCCATTTGCTACAGTTTTGGACAAAACCATTTGAAAAAAAAAAAAAAAAAAAAAAAAAGCAGTGTTTATTGATGACTTATATCAGGCATACACATTACTGTTTGCACTTTACTTTTTAGACGCCATCTTATTTCTTTTGATCTGCTTTATCATGTAACAAGTCTTGTGTGTTGTCATTTTATATCGTTTTTAAATGAGACATTACAATCTTGGCAATATTCGAGTTCTAGATTCCAATTCCTGCCACTTGGTAGTTTATACCTGCTCATTCTGAATCACCAGGATGACCTTAACATATCTCTCTCTTGCTCTCCAGTTAACATCCTCAGCCTGCATTCCATTTTCAAATGGCAGCCACTGTATTACATGAGCAAAATAATTTTCTTTACATTCAGTCAAGAATTAAGGCTGAAGGCAACCTTGAAAAAAATGCTTTATAGCTCTGAACTTAAAATACTCTTCAGGCCTGTGTTTCATCAGGCTAATAAATCAGTTTAACTGCATAGCAATCATTTTGTTAAATGGAATTCCCATTTTGATCATTACATTAGCTCTTTCTGGGTCTATCTTAAAATGAACATTGATTTAATGTCTTCCTACTGAATTTAAGTGTTGGTTTGCTCAAAGAGGCCTATGTTTATAAACTTAGATTATGTGATAAATGCCAGTCAGACATCAATTTGCAAGCCAGGTCAAGAGGTTGGACTTGGTTATTTATTTAACTATATATAATAATTTGAATTTATATGGAGAATATTTTGCTATGCTTCTGAATCCTTTAAGGCTTCCTAATTTTCAATAAATCAATATAAATCTGAAGTTTGGTAATCCCCTTTATTACAGACTCCCACAGTGCTATGTAGGTGAACTGTTTTACTTAACTTAGTGCATAGATAACAAAAGTACCGTGTGTGTAATGCTCATGAACTAAGCATCACGTATCTGTGCATTTGTGGCATTGTTAATGCTTGTCATTTGCCTCAAGGCCATGACTGAAAAGTGTCCCTGGACCAGTTTACTTAGTAAACAAACAATACATAAGAAAGTAAATAGATAAATAGAAATTTTAAAAACTGTTACTTTAGCAAGCAAAGATACTATGATAATGCTGTCCCATTGTGAAACTGCATGTTTGTTTTGTCTTAAGTGTTTCAGTGCTGCCTTATTTTTATAAGGACAGTGACCTTTGGTCTCACTTGTGATGCTGTCCTCTTTGTGTGTGTTCTGTTTTTTTTAGCACTTGTGAGAATGTTCTATAACCCTGTCATGCCGAGGGTCCTCTATTTTTTTTCACTGTCCTCTGCTTCCTTGAAAGTTACTAGTGGTGTTATGAATGAATAACTGAGGAATGTGATTTCAGAATGCTTATCACTAATGCACAAATGACCATAAGTTCTTAGACCATAAGATTTCACAAATGACCATAAGATCACAGACCAAAGATCATAAAACTGTAGCTTTTTATTAAACTTTTTCCAAATGTCAATACATGTGTACTAACTCTATCATTTTTGACTAAAGGTAAGTTTAATATGTTATCATACTCCTTAAATCCAGTGTTGATTACTACCCTCCCAAGCAACAAATTACACTGCTATTATTACAAAGTTAAAAAAGCTATAGTAAGTCAGAAAAACACCTGTGCCACATCTTTCTAACAAATATAAAGTCTTGTTGTTTTTCTTTTTTTCTAGGTGCTTTTCCCTTTTCTGCCTGCTGACCACTAAGCTACCCCATAAAGGACTTTTTCCCATTCATTCCATAGGGGTGAAAGATTCACCTACAGAGCTGAATTAGGCTACAGCTGCACCCATGCACTCTTCACCAGGTGTCCTAGTTCCACTTGGTTTGAGAGTGACCATAAATGGATGGGACAGAGGCCAGAACACAGACGCAGGGCACTGGCCATGGAAGAGACTAATCAGGCATTGCTAAAAACTCTAGGTGAACAGCAATTATGCATTTCTATAACAAGGCAGTGTCCTTGTCCAGGGAAGCTATAGCTTTGATGAACTGGTCATCACAACCCTTCAACCCTCTTGATAGGTTAAGCAATATCTTTTTGTCACTAAAAATTAGACAAGTTTACTTCTGCCTCCAGTTTTTGAGGGATAACCCTCCTCATCCGAGTTAGAACCAACGTCTCTTACACCATTGTAAAGCACTGACATATCTGTCACGTCAGTCTGACGTACTCTTTGGATTGATTTCTCCATTACTGACCTTAAGACAATCGGTAGTTTAGAGGTGCAGCTGACCTTTTGTAGCCCTGCTTCTGGATATACATACTTTTTATTAGGATGTTTGAAAATTAAGTCTCCACTGTTGGTCCAGATCATTTAAATCCACTGTTGTATTTTTTCTTCAGATGTCTTATAAAAAGCATGTGTCTCCTTTCTTTTAAAAAAAGATTGTAGCCACAGTCACAAAAACTCTCTCTCCCTAAATGCCAAAAAAACAAAGCTAACGTTGTTTACTCTAAAAAAAAAAAAATACCTTCATTAACTGACAAGACTTCAACATACTCTCATTGACTTCAATAAAACCTGAAATTGTAGCCAGTACAAAATTATTAGGTGTCATTATAGATGAAAATCTAAAATTCGATTTACATATCCAATGCAATATATCAAAAATCCATAAAAACCTTCATCTACTTTACAGGCACAATACATTCCTCTCCATACCAATCAAACAAGGATTAGCCCTCTCCAATTTGCTTCTCTCCCTAACATACGGAGCCCCCTTACTAACCAACTCCAGTCATCCCTGAAACAAACGCTTGAATCCTGCTATAATAAAATCACTAAATTTGCCTCTAATACCCGTCATTCTACCCATCACTGTATAGCCCTGAGACATCTCCAATGGCTTGAATTCCCACATTTATCACTCCTCCAGCTTACTACATCCCATAAACTTATTTACAAGCCACAAGACTGCCCTTCACTCAACTCCTTATTCTCCTCCTGGGTCTCTTTGATCTGAAAACCAGAATCCACTACAAATCCACAAACCAGACCTTTCTGCTGGTAAACTCCTATATAGCTGGACAACTGACGGATCCTGGAACAATCTTCCCCTTATGGCCACTCTATACAACAACCCTCTAACCTCTAAAACACCCTACACAAACATATCCCCTCCGATTAGATCTGTATCTGCACCACCCAGACTAGTGCCATAACTCACCCCCCCTTCCCACCCCCAGTACTGCTTCTGCCTACTTTCCAATCTCAGTAATATTATAACTTCGTCTGATGAATTAACCATCTTTTCCTGAATTTCTCCTTAACATCTCTTTTCTCATCACCAAGGCCTTCTACCCCAGAATTTTTCCCTAACGTAATCCTGGAAATAAAATGTAACCCGTCTACAATTTATCGTTGTTACTTTAACTTGTCAAACTATCAAGGTCATCATTACATCATTATCTTTGTAACAAAACCGACTTTTCTTTACTTTAATTATTTGTTTAAAATTTTTTCTCATTTTTGTCATTGTCACCTTATATTTTTTTACTGTTAGAAACTTTGTAACTCTGTAACCCATTCAGGGGCTAAGTGTAATGTAATTTAATATGTAATTGGAGCTTTTCTCTCCAGGCCTCCACTGAAAATGGGCCCTTGCCCAGTGGACCTTCCCGGTAAACAAATGTCAATAAATAAATAAATAAATTGTAGCGATGTACTATCCCATCTTCAACTGGTTCATTAGTACTTCAGCTGTTGAGATGGTTTGGAATTACGAATGTTCTTGATGTCACCAATTCTGTTTATCCCTGTTTTGTTTTAAAGCCAGAACATAGAGGTAACCCTTATTTGCTTTATCAGTGACCTCAGCTTGTAAGAGACCAGAGGTAGGGCTACAGCATTTGCTTCTTAAGTTTTTATTCTCCATGGTATACAATGAATTGTAAAACCTTACTAAAATGTTCAGTAGATGCAGTATGACTGTTAACGGTACAAAGGATCGGGGAGAACTTGCACACCAGCCCTGCCTCTTTGCAATGCACTTCAGTTTCCTAGATAGTGTCACTGCTCACTATATTCTTGGTCTATTTCCACTGAACTAATCATGCATATGAATGTTCAAAAACACAAAAAAAATTGACTAAGAGCCTATTACGTCCTCGTGATTGTTGCAGCCAGCCTGTATCTATCTTTTCCTAGCCTTGCCACTCATCATTTCACCTTTTGTTCTATGTTCCTGTTGACCTACACTTTACCTCCCCCTCTCTTTCTCTGTCAGGTTACTCTATGATATCATACCCTTTCTCTCTTTCTGCAACGAAGTGCTGTATATATATTGGTTTTGATAAATGTTGTTTTGAGCATAGCTGAGACTACAAATGTAGACAATTTGACAAGAGAATGACGCAGGAAAGATTTCACTTTCCCCAAAATACAACAACTTTGGTATTGATTATATAAATAAAACAGTGTAGAAGTCAAGCACCCCACAGTAAGAGTGCTCTAGACTTTGATCCACAACCACTCTAGAAATACAGATTTCAAATTCTGTTGCAAATGTTTTAAGTTCTCCCACAAAGAATTCAAAAACTTGCCTTTCATAATCATCCCAGGGAATGGCAGAAAGGTGCTATAACTTGTATTATTTTGAGTGCCCACAGCAGTACAAAATAACTGAATAGATTTTATAACATTTAAGACAACAATAGAATTCAGCAAACTAAGTCTGTCTGGCTTTAATTTTATACCCTGCAGTACTAACCTATGCTTCCTTCTGCTCTTCTATTACACTTTCCCCGAGTTGTTTCATGATGACATGATGAGCCCTCTTCATATGTTTCTTACCTCACCCTTCCTGCTGATGGGACGTTGCCCATTGTCTTCAGTACCGTTTCTTATTCTAGCTACTTTTCATCCTTCCTGCCATCTGCCTCATGCATTCCTCCATATTATTGTCTATATCTTTATAAGTTCTCCATATCTGTATACTGTACTGACTTGGTGATTCTTGTGACAATTCTTTGAGTAATGGACAAACATTATTCTAGTTCACAGAAGATTTCTAAGGTAAATTAGTCAGCTCGTCCTGAATCCACAGATTTATACATAAAAACATCAGATATTACCACATGGGAGAGTTGTTCATTAGCAGAGATTTCAGTACCCTTCCTTCCAATGGCCAAATATTTTTATGTTCAAAATCAGGATGTTCCATTTCAAAGCAGGTCATCAACTGAGAGAAATAAAGTATCACAGGGGTAGCACTAAAGATGGGAGCACACAGGGCACATGCCTGCCTGTAACAGTGTGTGCCCACCCCCCAAGTGCTCTAGTCCCTGGAATACTATAAAGTCTATCGCTTTTTTGAGCAAACATGACTTTTTCCATGCAAGCACTTGATTCTTACCACAGGCATGTTCTTATGGCAGAGCAACAGGGGCCTTCTGTAAAGGTTTCAGATGTCTTTTTAAGCCTTTGGGAGAATTGTACTCCACTACATGAAGCGACAGACCTGATATTTTTTACTGCTTTTTTTATGAAGTAGAGAGATGTCTAAAGTGTGTGTGTGTGTGTGTGTGTGTGTGTGTGTGTGTGTGTGTGTGTGTGTGTGTGTGTGTGTGTGTGTGTGTGTGTGTGTGTGTGTGTGTGTGTGTGTGTGTGTGTGTGTGCATGTATGTGTGTGTGTGTGTGTGTGTGTGTGTGTGTGTGTGTGTGTGTGTGTGCATGTGTGTGTGTGTGTGTGTGTGTGTGTGTGAGTGTGTGTGTGTGTGTGTGTGTGTGTGTGTGTGTGTGTGTGTGTGTGTGTGTGTGTGTGTGTAAGATCAAATATTGGCAAAGTAGTCAGTAAATAAAGTAATAAAGGAGATAGGAGAAAGGCTTCAGCTGTTTGTCACTGAGAATTTTTAACAAGAGATGTTAATATGAAAATAATTTTCTTGTTTTGTGTGTGGGGTAGGGGGTGCAGCTCCTGGATTTTTTTGACTTACTCTCAAGTCTAAAAAAAATTCAAAACTGCACCATAGTCAAAGTGTAAAACCACACAACTGAATTCACAAAAAACACTCCAAGAAAGGAAAGATGAACTAAAATATACTTATCATTTAACACTTTCATTCTTTTTAATGATACATCAAAGGACTTCATCATAACTAATTCACCACTAAAAGTCAACACCTTTTATATAATTATCATATGATTAAACAACTAACACTATCATGTTATAAATGAACATAGCATACTTAGAAAATACAACATAAAAATCATAACTATATGGTTAAAAACTTTTACTTCAAAAACATAATACAGTCATTTCAAATCTTTCAAGCTTATAAAAAAATGTAATATTCATAGCTCCAGTGAGCCCTGGCGATCTATCTGCCACAAGAGCAAACTGCCACATGACTTCCTCACATACCAAAAAACTGTTCCCAGAGAATGCATATGCACATAATTCAATACAAAAAAAAACAAGCAAACTTTTTAAAGTTCCTGTATATTCCTATATATAGTTTATAGGTAGGTACTAGGCTATCTGCCCGAAGGCATTTATAAGCCTAGCCAGAATGTGTTGGCTTTCGCCGCCCCCTTAGATTAGTTCCCTGTGCCTCTGTCCAGCAGAGCCACTGAAGTGATCCCCGGGGTAAACTTTCTATTTCCCATCCACTTGTCAAGGTTTCTCTTGAAGAGTGTTAGTGAGGAGCTCTGCCTAATATAGATTGGAATCTTGTTCCAAAGCATGGGAAGTCTCTGGGACAAGAATATATCCCACCAGCATGTTATATTTATTGTTGTGGTGAGGTTTAGATCCCTAGAGTGTGTGGCTTGAGGGGATAAGGTTTTCTTTAGGTGGAGCATATCCATCAATTCTGGGTTGGACATGGCCTTGTATGTCAGGCAGAGATCACCTCTGAGTAGGCGGCATGCAACCGAGTACAGCTGGAGTTTCTTCAGTCGAGCTGCATAAGGCATCTGTTTGAGGCCAGTGATCATGCATTACTAGCACACCACTCCCTTCATAAATAAATTTACAGAACTTGCAAGAAAAACATTTATATGTTCCCGTTTGATCTAAGGATGCATGCAGTGTTAAATTATGATTTTATAAAATAGATTTTAAATTATTCATCCTTGTATTAATAAATAATAGAACTGTGCCTATGTTGTGTCTTTCAGCTTTTCCCTGTTAGGGGTCGCCACAGCGGAACTCTGGTCCACTAATGATTGGCAGTAGATTTTTACGTGCCGACTTGCTGGGCCTGATGCACAACCTTCAACGAAGGAATGCCCGTTCATGCATGTTGCCACACAGAAGATGCTCTAACTGAGAATCGAACGGGACAACGTCTTACTATGAGGCGACAATGCTACCGCAGCACCACCACCGCAGTAATAGAACTGCGCCTATAATTTTCACTAAATCAATGTTGCCAGTCACAATTTTTCAACTGTTCATAACAATATCTCTAACTCTACTTGCATCTAAAGAAATGGGTATTGGAAAAGCTCTAGCTAAGGCAAAATTATTTGACTGTAATGCCTTTCCCACACAAACCACGTAACACTATTGGCTAAAATTCTTTCCATCTATTTTTGGTTATTTCCAAAATAATGGAATCCAGTTTCTTAACCATATAACCTCTGTCAACAAGTAATTCCTTTTAAAATTGCAACTTGTTCAGTAAAAACCTTATCCTTATCAATTATGTGACTTAATCTCATGAATTGTCCCCTAACTGCATTTCACTTCATAAACACCGGATATTATTAAATATAGTGAAACAAACAATTGTTCTCAAATGTGTTGTTCCTAAAAATATTATCATGAAAACATTTAAGTTCTAAATCTAAAAACAACGTCAGAGCCAAAAAAATATTTTTTTCTATTTCACCTATGGTGAAATACAAAAAAAGTAGTACTTTTAAGATCGTTTAACAGAATAATCATCTCTAGAACCATTCAATAAAAGTACTAAATCATCAGTGAACCTTCTATAAACAGTCACTTTATGAAATAAAAAATATTTTATTGATATTCATCTTCCCAACTCATAATGAGGTTGGCAAAAACAGTCACCATTCTAGCACTTATCGAGATCGAGACCCCCTTTTTATTCACTTGAACATAAAAAAAAATATCTAACACAAGTTCCAATAATAATCATAGAATATTATCACTGAACTATCAAAGGAAGTTTATTTACTCAAATAATTTCTAACAAATTTGGTACCTGCTGTTTGCTTAATGGAGGTATATAATAATACTCCATATAATTTTATTAACATGTTCTCTATACCTTTTGAAAATATAGGGCCAGATTACAAAAGATTTGCTCTCAGTGTAAGTTTGCCCAAATTCTAAAGACCTGCTCTCAGTGTAAGTGACTTACTTTGGTGTATGGCCTTTCTATAAATAGGTTTACTACATGGACCATATTTCAAAAGACCTGCTCTCAGCCTGCTCTTAGTGTAAGTGTTCACTTGCACTGAGAGCAAGTCTTTTGGAATCACGCCTATAGTTTTTAAATAGACCTAAACAGACCCAAGAATCTTTCAAATAAAACTTCTAGTTTGAACTACTAGACTGAGCATGAAATCTAAGTACGCAAAAATAGGTTCAGTTTTACTAAACCCAGCCACAACTACAGGTCTAAGAGGGAGATCAGAAGCTCTTTGTGTATTTTTGCTATACCAAAAAATCTGTCAATTCATAGATAATCTACTTTAAGAAAATCAAATAAAACAATATCATCAAAGCCTAGTTGCAATAAATCCAATAAATAAAAATCAGTCTTATTTCTCAAGTCTCTAATAAAGAGCTGGGTGTATGGTAAAACAATGTATTGCATATGCTGTATATATATATATATATATATATATATATATATATATATATATATATATATATATATAGTGTTGTAATCATCTGACTGCTCTGGCAAGTCTAGAGTGATTGGGGGTATTGAAGAACGTTTTCTAAGTATAAAGTCCACAGTTTAACCATGGTGTAAGCTTCTTTCCTAGTTGTCATTAAATGTATCATGCTTTACCAGTCAGTCTTACATTGGGCAAGACAGTGTAGCATATTCCCCATTTTGAAGATGGAAAGTTGACTATGGCTGCAGTTTCTTTTTTTGATGCTATGGATGATATGGTAAAGTCAAACCCTGCTAAACTGCCTGAAGACAAGGAAACCTGAGCATAAGAATTTAAGGATAATTATCTTAGTCGTTCAGACTACAAATTCTTAAATTATTCTGTTGAGACTTTCTCATAGATGCTGTTAAGCTTCTTAAAATTATAACTGCATCATTTAAAATCCTGCACATCCAAAATAAAATGTATTGAAATCCAAGAATATATTACGACCAGACATCCCCTTTTGTATGCTAATTAGCTGTCCCTCCTTTTGTATGCTAATTAGCTGTCCCTCTTTTTGCGGTGTCCCTGATTTTGCTTTCAGCGCATCTCCTGCCCCCCGATAACATTTTTGATTTTCTGGCAAATAGCTCATGATTACATTCGGTCAGTAACTCCAGTCATTAGAGTTTTAAACTTCTTATTGTTCAAAAACTGCATACTGATGCAAAACTCATTGTTTTATTGACTTTTTAAATGAATAAGAGCAACACCGGGAAGAAGAAATCGAAACCTTTTGAATGAATTCCTTCAGAAACAAAGGGCTATCTGTTCTGTGCCTATTCCAGTGGAAGGACAATCTGAGGATAACACTGCAAAGATAGCTGGAATGGTGATACACCCGACTGGAAATCTGGAGAGCAAGGCTGCAATGGTGATACACCCAATACAGGTTGGATGTTGAACAGGTTTGCTGCTGAAATATTGAGATCAACAAACATTATCATGCATAGAAAAGGAATTTGATGAGTTAAGACAGTTAAATCTCACAGAGGATACCATTGCTATGGAAAAAGACTCCCCAACTAAATAAAACGAAGTTCATCCCTGTCAATATTCAAGCGCAACTCAGATCTATGGATGTGAAATAGAAAATGTACACCAGGACTACCCCCTGTACTACTAATGGACAGAGGCAGCTCCTAAATGCTTTATGCAATGCATGGGTCCTCTCAAACTATATATGATTCCAGTTATCCTTATGAGAGGTAATATATAATTATCCACCATGGGATGGATAAGGCCGATCTATAACCAAATAGGATAGGATAGGTTATTTCAAGCTCAAAAATGGAAATTGTTTAGACTTAAAATGGGCCATAAATACAACTAGCCTAATACTTACCTAAGAATCTTTGAACCTATAAATCTTACCAGCTCTTCTACTCCACTTCATTCTCATCTGACAGTTGAAATTTTCATTAGGTGAATTAAAGTTGCGAATGTGTCCTGATAATGATGTTTTCATAAGGTTCATTTCAATTCATGTATATTTGCTGATAATGGCATTTTCATCAGGTCAGTAAAAGTCATATATATGTCCTGATGATGTTTTTCATCAGGTCGGTTAAAGTCATGTACATGTCCTGATGATGTTTTCATCAGGTCGGATAAAGTCATGTACATGTCCTGATGATGTTTTCATCAGGTCGGATAAAGTCATGTACATGTCCTGATGATGTTTTCATCAGGTCGGATAAAGTCATGTACATGTCCTGATGATGTTTTCATCAGGTCGGATAAAGTCATGTACATGTCCTGATGATGTTTTCATCAGGTCGGATAAAGTCATGTACATGTCCTAATGATGCTTTCATCAGGTCAGATAAAGTCATGTACATGTCCTAATGCTGCTTTCATCAGGTCAGATAAAGTCATGTACATGTCCTGATGATGTTTTCATCAGGTCATGTACATGTCCTGATGATGTTTTCATCAGGTCAGTTAAAGTTGCATATATGCTCTTATAATGATGTTTTCATTTGGTCAGTTGACGTCAGGTATATGTCCTGATTATATTTTCATTAGGTCACTTAAATTCATGTATATGTGCTGATAATGAAATTTTCATTAGGTCATTTAGGTCACATATATGTCTTGACAATGACATTTTTATTGGTTCCGTTTTAGTCATGTATATATCCTAGAAATACATTCATAATCCTAAAGGTCAAAAACACTGGCAGCTTAAACATTGGCCACATTGTATGACAATGGAAAAGGGGCAAAAACCCAGTCCCCACTGTGCTGTGTTCTCGCTCAACAACCTCCAGCTTTTTAGTACATCTAAAAGCCGATAGTAAATGCGATTGGTGTTCTATGGTTTATCCTTCTGTGGTCGATCTTTCAGTTATCAGTGGTTTTTTTCTTATTCAGAATTATTCAGGATTCAAAATGTATCCCATGTCCTGATAATGACATTTTCATCAGGTCAGTTAAATTCACATATCTGCCCTGATAATGGTGTTTTCATTGGGTCATTTAAAGTCACATGTATGTCCTGATAATGACAATTTTGCTTCCAGTTTTTCTGGTAAATCACTGAGGATTATAATCAATCAACGATGCCAACTTTAAACTTCTTGCAGTATCTCACAAGGTCCTGTTGTCAGCTAAAGTCATTCATATGTCCTAATAATGACATTTTCATCAGGTCAGTTAAAGTCAAGTATATCTCCTAATATTGCTCATGGGACTTTTCTTGAAAGGGCCTGGCAATGAAAAACATGCAAATTATATTGTAAGGTGGTCTGAACTGACAGTAACATTCTAGCAGTACATTTTCTTCAAGGAGAAGAGCAGGGCTCCGAATAACATGGCTGAGGATTGTCTCTAGGTGGAGAGAGCTTGGCAATGCCTTGTTACTTTCCATATACCCATTTGTTTCCATTGTTGAAGATGGCGGTGATCCTGGTGTGCCATAAAGTTCAACAATCTTCTTACAAATATGGAGATGATTTTATGGAATTTCAGTTATACTTTGTTACCCAGCACTTTTAGACGTCTTCTGCCAGCTCTGATGGCACAGAGACGTAAGGCCTTGCATATGACCCAGGCAAACAGAGTTTGATTAGGAGGCTGGGCCCCTACAAGATCTGGTGTGGGGAGGAGACATGAGTGAAAGGGCTTGCTTGTGCACTTCTGTTTGGAGAGACAGTTGGGGTGATAGGCTGTGGAAAAAGGTGGACCATTCATAGAAGCTCCAGGGAAGACCAGAGCTTAAGAGGAAAGCCAGGCTAGGTATGCAGATAGCCTTGGATAACAACCATCACTACCTTTGGGACTGGAGGAAGATGCTTCTAGCCCATACCTAACTGTTGCTATTAACCTATAGCAGAAGTAACAACACGTAAGTGAGTAGGGTCCCTTCCAAGTAAAACAATTTAAGCCCTTTCTGTGTGCAGGCATGGCAGCTCCTTGATCTACTTGTCTCCCATGAACCTCACTTTACCAGTAAACCTAAGGTTTGTGATCCTAACAAGTGGAATAGAACTGGGAACCAGGATTCAGCTGGTTGTCATAATGGTAAGGTGTTTACCTCACAGAGCCAAGGTACAGGGTTTGGTTCACACCTTTGAAAGGAAAATCACCTAGGCTTAAAATGGCCCACAAAGGTAGCTAACCTAGTACTTGGCTATGAACCTGTGGTCACCTGGCTGTAGTCAGAGCTTTATCCATATATACCAATGGGATTAGCATTCCCCTTAGAAGATTCATTCCATACTGAGAGCAGAAGAAAGTTGGTCTATGACAGCATGGATCATAAATAGAATTAAATCAAATAAATCATAACTCATAATATTTTATTTCTTAATGGATTAAGACCTATTAACTATGAGTACTAATTAATTAAGCAAATGAAAATGACCTTGGAATTGCCATATGTATTTCTGTATCAGCTGTGAATGCTTTCACCCAGGCTCTGCCTACAAATGGCCATGCATGATCAGCACTGACCTGGCAAAAATAAAAATAACATGGTTATTTGAGTTGCTCAGAGGTACACTGGGTTATATAAGGTTACTGAGTGAATCAAACTTAGGTCTATAGGCTGTAGACCATTGCATTTCACAGCCACTCCAATTTGCTATAAAATAAGTGTAATAAAAAAACATTTCAGAGAGTCTAAGAGTTGCTAATATTAAACACTCATTTCTTCTGGTACAGTGGGAGTTCTGTAAACATAAAAAAGATAATCTACAGTTATTAAATCTTCCTAAATTTTTTAATCTGCATTTTAAAAAGTTTTGTGGCATGATCTTTCTGTAATCACCTCCTTTCAATAAACATTACATAGCTTAAGAATAGTTACGTTCTGTGACTGTATAAGACTAAAACTGTTTTTGTCTCTCCTGTGTTGTCTCTTTTCCTATTCATACAAGTTACAGCCTTTTATATTTTGTTACAATTTGGGGCAAAAGATGTTATAGTGCTACAAAGCTGCATTCTATGTTTCACTGCCATTATAGTTTTCCTGTGTTTGCTTGGTAATACACATATACAGTTTATTTATTTGTTTATTGGGAAAGTCCAATTGGGTACACATATCTTTCTTCAGCAGATGCCCTGGGAGAAAAGCTCTAAGGTATTATATTTAATGCAATCAGTATATTTACAATAACAAATTTTATAATGCAGTTTCAGTGAATACATAGCATAACAGTATAATCAAATCTGTATTGATATTCACAAACATTAAATTTACAAGCCTTGTACTGACACTTTACAGTTAGAAGAGTGGTGTATAAGATAGGTAGGAGTAATTTAAGAAATACAAAAGAGTGAGATATTGGAGGAGATGAGTAAGTCTGAGCGTTAATAGAAAAGTAGTCATGGAACAGTAATTTGGTTGTGCTAATTAGAATAAGTATAGTAGTTTATGAAGTACGATAAAGTGAGGTATTAGAAGGGCATAAGCAGGATAAGGGATTTAGTGCTTTAAAGGGAGGTGTAAGAAAGGTGATGAAGAGTGTGACTGAGCTATGCCCCAGATGAAGAGCAAGGACAAAGCCAGGAGGCAGAGAGGAAATCTTTTAGTAATGGTTTGAAAAAATGGAGGTGTGTGATAGACCTGAACAGTTTTATTCCAAGGTCTAGCTACATTATTGGAATAGAGACTGACCCCAGCTGCCCTTTGTGGTTTGTAGATGGTAAGCAGTTGTTTATTATGTGACCAAAGAGGACAATTTAAAAGATGATATTGGAGCAGAGGTCTAATTGCTGAGCAGGCAGATTGGGTATGGATGATTTTATGGGTTAAAGTGAACCGAGTAAGATAGGTGGTAAGGAAGCTCAGGCTATTTAAGTGTTTATAGTGCAGACAGTAGTGGGTACACTAAGGTTTGTTGCAAGCAAATCTGGCAACTTTGTTTTAGCACTGTTCAAGTTTAGAACTATGTGAGGACGGTCATAATAGGGACTTATAGGAAGAAGGGTAAGAGGTGAGTGGTAGCTAGAATTACCTTGGCAGTATCTGTAAGGAATTTCTTTACTCTGTGCAAGGTGCCTAGCTTTTCATGGCTTTTCTTCATGCTGTTGTAGACATGTAAACTGAATTTAAGATTGCTGTTAATTGTCATGCCAAGTAGTTTTGTATGTGGGGTACATCGATCATGGTACTATTTAAGGAAGAAATTTTCAAGTTGTTTTTCTACTGAAATGGGTTTTAGAAAAAAAAAACAAGTAATTTAGTTTTTTTGGATTTAGTAGCAGGTGATTATCCTGTAGTCAACTTTTAACAGAGTTAAAGGCTTCTTGAGTAATTCTCTAAAGATATATTAGGTTGTCGGAACTGCATATTAGGGTAGAATCATCAGTGTATTGTATGAGGGAACTTGCTGAAAGGATTTATGTAAATTGGTAGTGAATATATTAAAGAGGAGAAGGCCAATAATGGAGCCCTGCGGCACACTAGTATTGACGGGAAGGAAGGAAGGGAAAAAAGTGGAGAGCCGTTTAACAGACAGGTATCTACCGGTTAAGTATTTGTTAAACCATAGTATTATGAGTTGTGATAGCCCGAGGGAAGACAATCGGTAGAGGAGATTTTGGAGAGACTAGATCAAAAGCTTTAGAGAGATCAAGGAATACAGAGGAAACAAGTTTGCCTTTGTCTCAGGCTTTGTTAATAATATCTGTGAAAGTTAATAAGGCCATGATAGTGGTGTTATGGTTGGGCTAAAAGCATGATGTGTGGGGGTCAGGAGCTTTTCCTGAAGAATATGTTAGAGAAGATGCTTATGAATGCGCTTCTCCAGCATTCCTGACAAAGAGGATAATATAGCAATATGGCTGAAAATGGCTATATTAGATGAGGTTCCTCTTTTAGTAATGGGGGTGATGAAGAATTTTTTTCCATAGAGAAGGAATGTATGATTCCTTGACAAATCTGTTAATTAGAAGAGACACATATGATGTTATAAAACTGGCAACCATCTTGAGGCATTCTGCTGGGAGATTATCTACTGAAGGAGAACAGAGTTTAAGACTAAGCGATTTGATGTAGGAGGTTGGTATGGGTTTTAGGGTGAAGTAGGGGGTATTTGTTGTATGAGGAAAGGGCATGTCAGGATTGTTAGGAGGCAAATCTTTAGTAAGGATTTTAATGCTGTCTATAAAATGTGTGTTCAACTGAGAAGCTTTTTTGGAGGGAGTGTTATTTGGGGCAGGATTAGGAGTGGTGGATGTTCCAGGGTGGAGTAGAAGACCAGAATTTTTTAGAGTTGTACAACTGATGTAGTGACTTCATTGGCTGGTTTGTACTTTAAAAATCGTGTCTCTTGGTTTGTTCTGTAATGTCTGACGAAGCAGCAAAGGTGCTGCAAAAGCGCTCACTATCATTAAAAGTTTATGCCTTGCGTTGCCGTGAATTGGGCCTTCGCTATTTTTTACTGTGTATTGTCTTTTCTGTGTGTTGGGCCATTTACCCTTACTGTTTGCTTTGTTGATTTAGAAAGGAGATAATGTATCTTTTAGTGTGATTACACAGTTCTTTAAAGTGTTGTAGATTTGGCAGAGATATATATTTTAACCATTCCTTTCCAAGCCATATCTCTTTCACACATTTGATGCTTGCTAAGAGTGTATAAACAGAAAGTATGGTTTTTCATTTTTCTTTATTCTTTTTTTCTAGTTGAAGCTAGATTATTGATGGGTTTCAAGAAAAGTGTTAAATTTGTGTACAGTTTCACTGAGTGAAATATTTTTCAGGCTAGACCAGTTAAAGGAGCTTAGAATTCTGTTAAACGTATCAGGATTAAAATTAGAGAGGTTACGGGAAGTTCTAAGAGAGTGTTGTTTGACATAATGGGTACTGAGTCCGTTTGCATATACAAGGAGGTTGTCACTGAGGGAATCAGAAAGTGTGCCACTGGAGACATACTTAGTGAAACTGGACACCAATATCCAGTCAAGAACTGAGACACAGTTTTTGAGATAGTTATAATGTGTAGGGGAGGAAATGACTTGAGTAAATTCAAACAGGTTTAGGCTAGTTGTTGGATATTTTGTGACGATAATCTGCCAAGTGAAATTAACATCACCTAGGATTATCATTTCATAAAAAATTGTATGTGAGATCCAGTTTAGTATATTTTCTAGGGTTGTAGCATTATTATCTGGTGTTTATGAATGATTTAAAACAAAAGTCAGTAAGTAACATCAGACAGTCAGCATACATTTTAGAAAAATCTTTCAACAAAATAAAATACATCTGTGGAATTCAGAAATGACTCAGTTAAGGGAACTGCGTAAGTCTGCGAATAAAGAAATGACATGCATTAAGTGTTTTGTCTCACTAATTGGCATTGGCTCCCACCCCATTTAGGAAACTGCTGTAAAGATTACCTTTCCCTCAGCTGATGGCCCCATTCTGGTCATTCTTGTGACAAGCCTGTGCTCGCAACACCCTGTGTCTAACACAATGGCTTTAGATAAGCACCCATATCAGTAAATCTCTACTCTCTCCATGTAAAATAACATACTTGCAATGTCCCTGACCTTAAATTCAAATGATGTTCAGAAACTTCGGTTTACTTGTATATAAAATAGTTATCTGACAATATATCTAAATGCCTCTCACCCCCAGCCACCATTGTATTTCATATTTTCACAATCGTGAAATTATTAAAACATAGACAAATCTAGTGTGCAGATTATTTATAAATTATTCAGGCTAGTTGATTTTGTAGCCTTTGCTTTTAATAATGTGTTGGATCTTAAGTTGCTGCATTATTTAACAAACTTTTTGCAAAACATTTAACAAATGTAGACTGACATTTCTTTTTTTAAGGATTTCAATTTGTTTTGCTTGGCCCTGTGGTAAAACATCTGCAGCTTGAATGAACTGCTCTGAGACACTCCAACTGAGTTTTGATTGACAGTTTTGCTGGATCGCTCTCTTGAACAGCGGTAGTTATCCAAAATGAGATTATGGTTATTCCATTCAGTTTTCTCCCTGTACGGGAGGGGGGGATGCACACGTCACCAACAGGGACAGCAGCTTGAACTCTTTGTTGCCAGTAGACAAAGCAGTAACACAGCAGTGGTATATGGCAGCACTCAGGCCGTGCTGGAATTTCAGGAATGCTGCTTACATAAACAAAGAATCCACTTATTCTCTTCCTAATGAACCAGCTGCACTGCACTTCTGTGCTTCCCTCTCGGTAACTAGGTTTGCGTTAAGAAATCTGTCTAATGTCACAAAGCATGTCTCATGTACTAACCCCATGCACATATATATGTATACATGTATACACGTGAATGTGTGTATACATAGTGCACATATTTATAATATATATATATATATATATATATATATATATATATATATATATATATATATGTAGGTGCACTGGAACAGGGGTGCATTTTCAACTTTTCAGCAAGTTACTAAGAGGGGAAAAAGCATCATAATTATAAGAAATACCATTTTGCTCTGCATTAAGTGTTATATTTTAAGTTTTATATTACCTAAACCATTAGAAGGGCTATGATAATAACAAGGAATATGTACTAAGTAGCCCTGTAGTTCAACGTTTTACTTATGTCCAACAATGAGATTAACAACTTTTAAAGTATTTTGTGATGTATCAAGAACTGAGATCATCCTTGTATCTGAATATTAACAAACTGTTATGTAAAAAGGAGGCTTGTTTCATCTTCAAGTATAAAAGTTTATGTCTTTCTGAATTAAAAAGTGAATTTTAATAAAATATTTAGTAAAATTTATTAATTTATAATTTGGTCACGTATTTATTGAAAATAGCTTATAATTTTGTGTTGCGACATTTTTTTCTTTTTTGGGGAGGGGATATTTTTGTCCTGAACCTTCTTCTGAGCATTGGTGTCTCCTTCATGGCCAGTCTCCTAACCCATTTATTCCCTCTTGATGAGAGTTCTGTGAACAGCTCATTCATTCCTTGGCCTTGTGGGGTGACTGGCAGGCAGACCAGAAGCAGGGCTGCCATATGCAATGAGGACTGAAATTTGTGTTGTGACATACTATGATGTCTTTGCCTTTACTGTAGGCTTTGAAGTGCACACATTTATAAATATTTATATATTTAAGTATTTATGCAATTATCTGCATGTATGTTTATGCACGCACATATATATATATATATATATATATATATATATATATATATATATATATATATATATATATATACACGTTTCTCTTCTGTTTTTCCAACAGTCTAAAAGATGAATGAATAATTAGCCCTAGTTATTATAAGTGCCTTCTGCATTGTATTACCTTATTACCTGGGATGTTGGTATTATAAAATAATGTGTGTGACAATATTTATGTATAGGCTTTGAAAGATTGATCATGGAGCTAGCTTTTAGAGAATTACTGAATAAAATTATTTTTTTTTCAGACTTGGATGTCTTTTGTATATTCCTTACATTATCAAGTTGCATGAATGCTGTAGTAAACCATCTAAGCTATGGACATGAGCTTCTTGAAGAGGGTAGGAAACAGAGTCAAATGTTTTGCTTAAATCTACAAGAATCCATGTAAGGCAGCTCTATGTTGCAATTGGTGGAGCCCTCATTATGTCCCTGTCATCTCATATTCAAAAAGTATCCAAGTACTGGAGGACTTGGTTAGGGAAAATAGGACTGTAGCTATTGTTAACTTGCCCTTTATGGAAGGATGGATAGGGTGTGGGCCCAGGGTAATACATGACTCACTAAAACATCCTTAATAGAGGCTGTGGATCTAACAGCACTCTAAACTTCTGTGGCAGCAGGACTGCTTGAGGGGTCAGCTGTTTGCATAGGTTAGCTATGTTTCTACTCTTTGGTTTTTGCTCACTGAACGCTGAAGTATTAGCCAAGACACACATAAGGAGATCAGGTACTTTTGGAAAAAGCTAAACTGCCATAGACAGCAGTCCACCCTGTTTGATTCTTGCCCCCAAAGTTGTGGCTATGAACAGATAGGCCTGATGAAGAGGGTAAACAAGTAATTGAGGGGGTAGTTAAATGGTCAGTCAGAAAGGGAAGACAGCCTTGTAAAATCATCATCATCCATACTGCAGTAAACGTGTCTGTGAAGGACATTAGTACTGCCTGGATATTGTAACACAGCTTCCAAACTGGTCAGAAAGCAACCTTTCCAAGGATTTTGCAACGGTAGTAGTGAGCAAGGAGATTGGTGTAAAGCTGACCCAGTATGAAATACATCATTATTAGTAGGAAAGGGGTGACAGATATTGCTTTTCACAATTATGGAAATTCTAAACTAGTAACAGATAAGTAGAACAAAAAAAAGTGCCACTGGTCCTGCAAAATTTCAGGCATCAGCCATCAGCGCCTCTTTCTCCAAACCAGGGGAAGCTGTAGTTATAGAGTCCTACAGGCTGAAATATAAAAATACAGGGTATATCTGAAATATTGTTCTACGTTCTATGAATAATCCAGCTCATAAATGGTTGCAACTGATAAGGCAGACCAAAACAGTCATCAGATGTGTATGGACTGACAGTAGCATTCTCCATTTATGCTGCATATGCCTATGTCTGAAGTTTTCTTTTTCCTGGTAAAGATTTAAACTCCTTCCAAGAGTTCCTTGAATTAATAAAACAAGTCAATCACATTTTTTAGGAATGTTCTGGCTTTTTGTAAATATTTGCATTAATTACGCATTTTAGTAAGAAACCCAGTCATTCAGAATGCCACTGCTTTTTACAAGACATCACTGCTTTGCCCCATTGTTTAAAAGCAGCTCTAAGCTCTGGAATAATCCAGGTGGATGGTCATTCTTACTGCCTCCTTGGGGTTGGTGGAAATATCCTTCCTGAAAGGAAACAGTCTGTTCAGGAAATACTGCAGTGCATTCAGAAAAACCAAAACTGCCATGGTACAGTCATTTGTAGGTAGTTACTAGGCTTGCAGTCCAGGAGACCATTAGAGAGTGTAGCCCAAATTCACAGTTGCCCTTAAGCACTGTCTGGTTAAGTGACTTCCTCAAAGTCACACATGAGGGCTGAGAGAATGAAACCCTTTACCACAGGAACTACAGCTCACAGCCTTAACCCTCTGTGCTAACTGACAGACAAAATAAGAGTATTAGTGTCAGTCAGGCTGTGCATAAAGTGATGATGATGACAAATACAACAGTGACT